>NW_017672701.1:15403-17315 GCF_001879085.1 Nicotiana attenuata | reverse complement strand
CAATTAAGCTAAAACTATTAATGCCTAAAATTATTTAATAACTATTTGCGATAATTCACAGTTAAAACATAAAAATGCATAAAGTGAACTATTTTGTCATTTTCTTCATATCCTATTCTAAAATAAATTAATCCCTAATTAATACTAACAATGAAATTAAAACCTAAATAAAAATGCGTATTTTGTATTTTATATGAATTAAAATGCACAAATAAAATGCAAACAATTAACACAAATGACACCAAAATTCACAAAAATTGTAAAAATAAAGAAAAATCATTTTGTTTGAATTTTCGGAATAATTTGCTTAGGGCAAAAATCACGTGCTCACAGCTGCCCCTCTTTGCTTGGAAACATGAAATGTTTTCAGGCAAAGATAAGTAAGCAAATACGAGCGATTTTTGCCCGTTTGAAAATTCCGTGTGAAGCATTTTAAAAAGTTTTGACCGCACCCTGCTTCAGAGGTTGCCTACATATCCTGGGCTAAACAGGAATCAGGTCAGTGTAGTTCGGGAAGTTCTGGTAGCTGGGACTACCAGGAGCTGTGATTTCACTGTTGTTGCTACTGTTACTGCTCGCTGACCTCCTTATTACACCGTGCTAAAACAAAAGAAGCTAGCATATGCTATGATCTATGAATTACAAAAGGGTCCTATCTATGTCTTCAAACTTGCTCCTGTGTTGCCTTGAACTTGTATTCTTTTGATGGAATCCTTGTTGTTGCCTTGAATTGTGATTGGAGATTCTTGTCATTCTTCCGAGTGATGCTTGACTGCTGAAGTTTGAAATATGTGCCTCCATTCTCCAGGCGGGCTCCTGATTGCTGACGCT
Organism: Nicotiana attenuata; assembly: GCF_001879085.1. Taxonomy (NCBI): domain Eukaryota; kingdom Viridiplantae; phylum Streptophyta; class Magnoliopsida; order Solanales; family Solanaceae; genus Nicotiana; species Nicotiana attenuata. The sequence goes on along the minus strand of NW_017672701.1, from coordinate 16,484 downwards.
TGAAAAGTATTCCCTTGTTCTCCAGGTGGGTTCCTGACTGCAACGCTTGAAAAGTATTCCCTTGTTCTCCAGGTGGGCTCCTGACTGAAACAAAATAAACAAACAAAGAAAATTTTCTGCCCCAGTTTGGTGGCTGGGTACAGCATGTTATCAAATAATAAAAGTGAAAGTTACGATTTGAATTGTACTTCCCTGGTTCTCCAGGTGGGCGCCTGATTGCTGAAACTTGAAAAGTATTCCCTTGTTCTCCAGGTGGGCTCCTGATTGCTGAAACTTTAAAAGCATTCCCTTGTTCTCCAGGTGGGCTCCTGACTGCTGAACTTGAAAGTATTCCCTTGTTCTCCAGGTGGGCTCCTGACTGCAACGAAATAAACAACAAGGAAAATTTTCCGACCCAGTTTCGTAACTGGGTACAGCATGTTATCAAATATTAAAAATTAAAAGCTAAAATTTGAATTGCACTTCCCTTGTTCTCCAGGTGGGCGCCTGATTGCTGAAACTTGAAAAGTATTCCCTTGTTCTCCAGGTGGGCTCCTGATTGCTGAAACTTGAAAAGTATTCCCTTGTTCTCCAGGTGGGCTCCTGACTGCAACAAAATAAACAACAAAGAAAATTTTCTGCCCCAGTTTGGTGACTGGGTACAACATGTTATCAAATATTAAAAATTAAAAGCTAAAATTTGAATTGCACTTCCCTTGTTCTCCAGGTGGGCGCCTGACTGCTGAAGCTTGAAAAGTATTCCCTTGTTCTCCAGGTGGGCTCCTGATTGTTGAACTTGAAAAGTATTCCCTTGTTCTCCAGGTGGGCTCCTGACTGTAACAAAATAAACAAACAAAGAAAATTTTCTGCCCCAGTTTGATAACTGGGTACAACATGTTATCAAATATTAAAAATTAAAAGCTAAAATTTGAATTGCACTTCCCTTGTTCTCCAGGTGGGCGCCTGATTGCTGAAACTTGAAAAGTATTCCCTTGTTCTCCAGGTGGGCTCCTGATTGCTGAAACTTGAAAAGAATTCTTCCCTTGTTCTCCAGGTGGGCGCCTGATTGCTGAAACTTGAAAAGTATTCCCTTGTTCTCCAG
>NW_017672701.1:9662-13835 GCF_001879085.1 Nicotiana attenuata | reverse complement strand
GTTCGAGTTCCCGAGTTGTTATTGATTCCGAAAGAGGGGTACGAAAGAAAATAAATGAGGCTCAAAAGGGATAACAAAGGAGAAAGTGTTTGGATAGCAGAACAAAATGCCTTCGTCATTTCAATCTCAAAAATATGCCAAATACAATAAAGTACAACTAAACCAAGAAATCATACATAGTATCGCTTGACTGCATCAAAGTTGATAGCCATTTCTACACATTTCCTTCCACATCTGTCAAATATAATGCGCCATTGGACAACACTCTGGTTACAACAAATGGCCCCTGCCAGTTCGGGGCGAACTTTCCTTTTGCCTCAGCCCAATGAGGTAAGATACGCCTCAACACCAATTGCCCTACTTCAAACTTCCGCGGACGCACTTTCTTGTTATATGCTCTTGCCATTCTCTGTTGGTACAACTGACCGTGACATACTGCTGCCAATCTCTTTTCATCAATCAAACTTAGTTGTTCCAAGCGGGCTTTAACCCATTCGACATCATCAATTTCCGCCTCGGCAATAATCCGAAGGGACGGGATTTCAACCTCTGCGGGTATTACTCCCTCAGTTCCATACACCAGTGAATAAGGAGTCGCCCCTACTGAAGTGCAGACAGTAGTGCGATAGCCTAAAAGGGCGAAAGGTAACTTCTCATACCATTGCCTGGACCCTTCTACCATTTTCCGAAGTATTTTCTTGATATTTTTGTTAGCTGCTTCGACCGCTCCATTCGCCTTAGGACGATATGGGGTGGAATTGCGGTGCGTGATCTTAAACTGCTGACATGTCTCTGCCATCAAATGACTGTTGAGGTTGGGGCCATTGTCCTTGATGATTACCTTCGGGATCCCAAACCGACAGATGATATTCGAATGCACAAAATCGACCACTGCCTTCTTAGTCACAGATTTGAAGGTCTTCGCCTCCACCCACTTAGTGAAATAATCAATAGCTACCAGAATGAACCTGTGCCCATTTGACGCTGCTGGCTCGATCGGCCCAATGACATCCATTCCCCAAGCAACGAACGGCCATGGTGCCGACATTGTATGCAATTCAGATGGTGGAGAATGAATCAAATCTCCATGTACCTGACATTGATGACACTTGTGCACGAAACCGATGCAATCTCGTTCCATAGTAAGCCAATAATAACCTGCTCGGAGAATCTTCTTTGCCAATACATATCCACTCATATGAGGTCCACAAACTCCCGCATGTACCTCGGCCATGATAACTGTAGCCTGTTTAGCATCCATGCATCTCACTAATCCAAGATCTGGGGTTCTCTTGTACAACACTCCTCCACTGAAGAAAAATCCACTTGCCAAGCGTCGAATTGCTCTCTTTTGATCCCCTGTAGCTTGTGCTGGGTATACTCCCATCCTGAGGTATTCTTTGATATCATGGAACCACGGCTCACCATCAAGCTCTTCTTCCACCACGTTACAGTTGGCATGCTGATCTCGGACCTGAATCTGTAATGGGTCCACATAAGCCTTATCTGGATGATGCAACATTGACGCTAAAGTAGCCAAAGCGTCGGCAACCTCATTATGAATCCTTGGAATATGCCTGAAATCTAGTGATTCAAACCTGTTGACAAAGTTCATGCAAACACTGCCGGTACGGTATGAGCTTCAAGTCTCGTGTCTCCCATTATCCCTGAATCTGGTGCACCAGAAGATCCGAGTCACCCATGACTAAGATTTCCTGGACACCCATGTCTATAGCCAATCTCAAACCCAGGATACACGCCTTGTATTCAGCCATGTTATTGGTGCAATAGAAACAAAGTTGAGCCGTAACAGGGTAGTGTTGCCCTGTCTCGGAAATCAGTACTGCTCCTATCCCGACACCTTTGGTGTTGGCAGCCCCATCAAAGAACAGTTTCCATCCAGGCTTCTCGACTTGTTCTAATTCTTCAACATGCATTATCTCCTCATCGGGGAAGTATGTCTTCAAAGGTTCATATTCATCATCAACTGGATTCTCGGCCAAATGATCAGCCAACGCTTGTGCTTTCATTGCAGTCCGGGTCTCGCAGACAATATCAAACTCTGTAAGCAAGATTTGCCACTTCGCCAGCCTCCCTGTGGGCATGTGCTTCTGAAAAATGTACTTCAACGGGTCCAACCGAGAGATGAGATAGGTGGTATATGATGACAAGTAATGTTTCAACTTCTGCGCTACCCAGGTTAAGGCACAACACGTCCTCTCAAGTTGAGTGTACTTCACCTCATACGATGTGAACTTCTTGCTGAGGTAGCAAATCGCCTGCTCTTTCTTTCCTGTGATGTCATGCTGCCCCAGTACACAACCAAAAGAGTTATCCAAAACTGTCAGATAAAGGATCAAGGGTCTTCCCGGCTCCGACGGGACCAACACAGGTGGACTAGCCAAATACTCCTTAATCTTGTCAAATGCTGCTTGACAATCATCCGTCCATCCGACCGCAACATCTTTCTTCAGCAGCTTAAAGATGGGCTCGCAAGTCGTTGTGAGCTGGGCAATGAACTTGCTGATATAATTCAACCTGCCAAGCAAACTCATCACCTCTTTCTTGTTCCTTGGCGGCGGTAGCTCCTGAATAGCTTTGATCTTGGACGGGTCTAACTCAATGTCGCGTCGACTCACCACAAACCCCAACAACTTCCCAGATTGGACTCCAAACGCACACTTCGCTGGATTAAGTTTGAGGTTGTACCTGCGGAGCCTATGGAAAAATTTCCTCAAGTCCTTGACATGGTCACATTGTTTCCTCGACTTTATGATCACGTCGTCTACATAGACCTCAATTTCCCGATGTATCATGTCATGGAACATGGTGGTCATTGACCTCATATACGTTGCCCCTGCGTTCTTTAACCCAAATGGCATGACCCTATAACAATACGTTCCCCAAGGGGTGATGAATGTCGTTTTCTCCGCATCCATCCAAATCTGGTGATAGCCCGCATAACAATCCACGAAGGAACCAATCTCATGTTTGGCACAATTGTCAATCAATATATGGATGTTTGGCAGTGGGAAGTTGTATTTTGGACTCGCTTTATTGAGATCACGGTAATCTACGCACACTCTGGTCTTTCCATCCTTCTTTGGCACATGCACAACATTGGCTAACCAGGTGGGATACTGCGTGACCCGGATGACCTTTGCCTCAAACTGCTCGGTGACCTCTTCTTTGATTTTCACACTAATGTCTGTTTTAAATTTCCTTAGCTTTTGCTTGACAGGAGGGCATGCTGGGTCGGTGGGCAATTTGTGGACCACCAAATCAGTGCTTAAACCCGGCATGTCGTCATATGACCACGCAAAAACATCTTTGTACTCAAACAGCGCTTTAACTATCTCTTCTCTGAGCTGAGGTTCCAAATGGACACTTATACACTTATTTTCGTTTCCCGCACATTCTCCTGATCCCCTAAATTGATTGCCTCTATGTCATTCAGATTAGGTTTGGGTTTTTCTTCAAAATGGCTTAATTCTTTACTGATTTCCTCAAAAGTTTCCTCATCATCATATTCTATTTCGTCATCACACTCAATTTCATGTATTATTATGTCGGAGTTAGATTGGCATTTAAGACTGGGCCGAAGACTCCTCATGCATGACATATCACTGAAACCAGCGTAGAAGGGACTGTACAAGAAGGAAAAGAAAGACAAAATGAAAACTATCAGGAATGAAAAAGGAGGGAAATTGCATTTCATTAACATTTAAGATAACAAGGTTTAACTCATCCAAACGGACGGAACAAAGCATCCGAATTACAACCTTGGAAATAATCCAGATTAAACTGAAAGGAAATCAAAACTAACTACCAAGACTCCCTCCGGGTAGGAAGGGGAGTTGCTTCCCAATTGTTAAGCTTCGCCTGGGGCCCCACAAACTGAACATCCGCCTTGCTTGGACCTTCTCCGGCCTCCAATGCATTCACCTCATCAAACAGCTTTTCAAACCTCTCGATTAGCTCCTTGTCGGGATCAACCACACCACTGGGCATTGCTGTTGCTAGGCGCTTCTTAGTACCAGGCCTGACAAAGGAACGGGAAAGACGGGGAATAGGTTTTGGAAGGGTCCATGCTTTCTTTTTCATTTTTCTAGCTCGCGTTATGTCTGCAGCAGTGGGCTTGAAGCCTAAACCAAAAGTATCCAGGTTTCCAGG
>NW_017672701.1:4209-9367 GCF_001879085.1 Nicotiana attenuata | reverse complement strand
TGGAACTCCATAGTAAATTCAACCGGACCTATCGTCAGTTCCAACACTATATCCCCAACTGTGTCCTTTCCTCCTCCATCAAATCCTCGCACGCAAATACTATTCTTGTGGATTCTCTCACTGTCTACCTTTAACATTTCCAGGGTGGAGAGAGGGAAGATGTTTGCACTGGACCTGTTGTCAATCAGCACCCGGGTGACCACAGAGTCTTCACATTTCACCATGAGGTAGAGTGCTCTATTATGCTCAGTGCCTTCCAAAGGCAGTTCATCATCAGAAAATCTAACCCTGTTGACTTCAAAAATCTTGTTTGCTATTTTCTCTAGATGGTTCACGGAAATTTTATCAGGAACATGGGCTTCATTCAAAATTTTCATCAATGCCTGGCGGTGCTCATCTGAGTGAATCGATAATGATAGCAATGAGATCTGTGCCGGGGTCTTTCTCAACTGTTCTACAATGGAATAATCTTGTGCCTTCATCTTTTTCAAGAATTCTTCTGCCTCTTCTTCGGTTACGGCTTTCTTTACTGGTACTGGATTATCTTTGGTGATTTTAGCCTTTCTCAGCTCGTCAGGAGCAAAGCATCTTCCTGAGCGAGTCAGCCCATGGGTTTCACAGACTTCTTCCTTAACTTCCTTCCCCTTATACGTCACTGTCACTTGGCCATAATTCCACGAGACGGCTTTTTCACTGATTACTGGTAACTGAATCACTGGCTTGATGATAACCGGCTCTGTGCAAGCCCCTTTTACAATCACAACGGGCTTGACATCTGCCCCGACACTACCACTTTAGCTAGTTCTTGTTTTACTGCAACACTGCTCAAAAGCTCCTTCTTTACCACCACAACTGGTTTGCTAACTGTCTCTTCTACCTTGATCGATGCTCTCCCCCTTGTTAGTTTCTCATTTGATCTATCCTCACTATCCCTGATCATCATTTCAGTTTGTGACGGCTTCTTATGCTCTCCCTTTTGTACTAGCTCAATCATATGGATCTCGTGATGGGTTGGCAATGGATTCTGAGTGATGTTAGGCGTCTCTGGGGCTTGCACTTCTATTCGGCGGGTGTCAATGAGCTCCTGGATGGCCGTTTTCAAATGCCAGTATTTTTCTGTGTCATGTCCCGGAGCACCTGAGCAATACTCGCAACTCACAGAGTGGTCCAGATTCCTTGGGGGAGGATTTGGCAATTTGGATTCAATCGGACTCAATATGCCCAATTGTCTCAATCTGTGGTATAAGCTAGTGTAAGATTCACCCAATGGAGTGAAAGTCTTCTTCTTTTGCAGCCTATCATTCTTAAATGCAGGGTTAGGTCGAAAACCGGTTCCAATGGGATTTTTGTTGGTTCTTGGGGTGGGTAGGTGATTTGAGCTGGGTAAGTATTTTATGGGGTGGATGCGCGCCATTGTGCATGGGTATGAGGTTGGGGGTATGTTTGGTCGTGGTGGACAGAGAAATTGGGGACAGGAGGTGGGTAGTAGTGTTGCGGTGGGCCATATGGGGTGTGTGGGTAGGTTTGGGGATGAGGGCGAGGTTGGTGATAATATGGTGATGGACCTCTGGACCAAGCTCTCGATTCCACTACTGCAACATCTTCTTTCTTTTTCTTTCCCAATACCCCTCCAGTGCCGCTCTGAATAGCCTGGGTAGTTTCTTTGATCGCCGAGTAGCTCATAATCTTGTTAGACTTGAGATAATCAACCATCTCGCTCTCTTTCATTGGAGGATCGACTCTTGCCGCCTGCTCTCTCCATCAGAAACCGTATTCTCTGAAGCTTTCTTCGGGCTTCTTCTCAATTTTAGTCAGTGACAGACGGTCCGGGACAATTTCGAGATTATACTGAAAATGACATGCAAATGCTTGGGCCAAATCGTCCCAAGTGTACCATCGAGCATGATCCTGTCGTGTGTACCACTCCAAGGCTGCTCCACTTAGACTTTGACTGAAGTAAGCCATCAATACCTCGTCCCTTCCCCCAGCTCCTCTCATTTTGCTGCAGAACCCCCTTAAGTGGGCCACCGGATCACCATGTCCATCATATAAGTCAAACTTGGGTAACTTGAATCCTGCTGGCAACTGGACATCGGGAAACATGCACAGGTCTTTGTAGGCCACAATCACTTGACCTCCGAGACCCTGCATATTTCTGAATGACTGCTCTAGGCTCTAGAGCTTTCGTATCATTTCCTCTTGCTCAGGGTTTTTGGGAGGCTTTTCTTCTTCAGCTGAGAGATCAAGACGGGGAGTGTAAGAGCATGGTTCTGGTGGTTTTGAAAGTGGCTTTGGGTGGGTAGTACTGGTTATCATGGGTTTGGAATAAAGGTTCGCTAGAGGACCTGTGTAATGCGACAAGTGGGGGAGCTACAAACACAGGAGTAGTTGGTGGTGGAGGGCATGGGATTTGTTTGGGTGGTGGAGGTGGTGGTGTTTGAGAGGTGGTTCCGTAGTACTGCTGGTAAGTAGGGAAAGCCGGAGATGAGTTCACTGTGGGAGGATCTTGAGGCTGAGCTAGTGGTGGGAGGTAGGCGGGGTTAGCAGGATAGGCTGGTGGTGGATGTCCCTTTGACCAGGCCTGGTACATCTCGGCCATTTGTTGCTTCAATTTATACATTTCCTCCTTCATTGCATACGTCCATTACTTCCTCCTCCCTAGACGGGTCGACGATGCTTGCTTCTAATTCCTGGTTGACCATGTTTGACTTATCCTTAGAGCAGGTGTTGTAGGGATGGGTTGCCAGAATGCCAGTCAACTTAACCACTTGCCTGAACTTATCAACAACAACTTTGTTAGCGGTTAGAGCATTAACAGATAGATAACCGCACATTGGGGAATGAATGCACCTAAGCAGTTAACCAGTTCTATTATGCTTTTGCTTGGTTGCATGCGTCATCCCGGCTTGTCCTTATTTCTATGTGCCACTTCCTTTTTGTTTTTCCATTGTTTCTTGCCGCTCCCTCTTTTGCATTTTCTCTCTTATTATTGTTTCTATTTTTATTTATTTGGTTACGGTCGAATCCTATGTAGATTGCCTACGTATCATGACCCCGCATGAATCAGACCGCGTGTAGTTCATGAAGAATAAATGTAAAGTAGAAGCAAAATGTTTTTTTTTTGGGATTTTCAGTTTTATTGATAGCAAATACGTCTATTACAAAGACTCAAAACTGATAGATTAAACAACTAACAGACTCTAATGCAGAAAAGAACTACAGACTCCACCATCCCTATTCTACTTTAAACGAAAATACAGACTCAATCAACTGACTGACTTTTAACGAAAAGGAAATACAGACTTAGACAACTGACAGACTCTAGTAGAAAAGGAGATACAGACTCAAATGACAAACTCTAGCAGCAAAGGAAATACAGACTCAAAGGACAATCATGAATGCATTAAAGCTCCTGGTGCCCGCGGGACATCGCTCGGTCTCGCCGCGGGCCTATATGCAAGTTCCCCTTGAAGTCTGTCCAGGTCACTCATTATCTGCTTCACAAATATCATCACTGATGCAAAGAAGGTGGTACGAGTTATGTTCTCGCACACTTGGCATTTCCTAGTAATGGAGTGAGCAACGGTTAAGATTCTCTCTCTGATTCTGCCTTTTTCTTGAAGCAACAGCCCTATCTATTGGGCCCTAGCCTCCAAAGTTTGCTCGGCTACCTGGTTTTGTTCCTGGAGTTGTTGCAAGTCCATTTCTAATTGTGCCAATGACGTGTAGCAGTGCTCCCTTTCAACTTTGAATTCTTTTGCCTGTTTGATCATTCTGTTCTCTGTGGCAATGACCTTTTCCTTCAATCCCATGACCTCATTATCGTATTCTTCTCTCAACTGCTTAATCATGCGGGCTCGTTCTTCCGCATTTTTAGCTAATTGTTTCCGAACCCCGGCTAATTCCCTTTCCGCTTTGTTGAGGTCAAAACTGTAGTCATTCACTTTATGCCTTAGATTTTCTATAAGCTTTGCATCTTTGGAACTCCTGACGAGATTTTCGGCCGCTAGCTTCATCTTTTGGATTTGGGCCCGTAAGGCTTCATTCTCTTTGGCCAATTTCTTTCTCTCACCCTCAGCAGCCGCGGCTTGCATGCTGTTTTCAAACTAGAGGTCTTGGACCTGTTTTTCCAATGCTCCTATGCGGGCGCTGTATTCATTTTCTTTAGCTAACCAAGCCCACTGTTCTTGCGATGATTTGGCAAACTCCCGGATGTGAGGTCTTTTAGCTGGCCTCTCGTGCTCATATTCTCTCCTATACCAAGCAAGGTATCCTGGCGACACTTCGCCTTTGGCCCGATCCTGCACGCAAGTATCCGCTTTTAAGTATTGGCATTCATTCCAGATCTGGCGGACTCTTGCATTAGGAAACTGTCCGTCAGGGCTAATCTCAACTACCTGAGCACTAAGATCGCCGTCTTTTGGCACTATTTGGCACCTCCCGAGTTGCCTTAAAACCCGATACGGGGCATAAGGCTGAATGCTCCTAAGACCCGTCAAAAGGAAGTGCGGCCCCGTTGCTGGCATATATATGATTTCATCAACAGGCAACCATCCAAACGTCCACTCTATTTGACTAGCGGTGAGGGACCGAAAGTATGATGTCCAGCCCGTGAATCCCTCGGGCAAGCTGATCCCCTTAATCCTTGTGTAAAACTCCTCTATACATGTTTTCATCGTAGACCCATGACTCAGGAACTGAGGACGACGGCACAAGTGTTCGGTCATCCACATTTGCAACAATAGATTGCACCCCTCGAAGAAGTCTTCCCCGGCTTTGCAGGCTGTAAGAGCGCGGAAGATTTCGGCTAATATCATGGGCGCAAGAGTGCTTTTGGCTTGAGTGAGTAGAGTGCTGACGACCCCGGCTATTTTTATGTCAATGTTTCCGTCTTTCCTTGGAAATACCACAAGCCCCAGAAAAACCACCATAAAAGCGAAACGTCTATGCTCCTCCCATTTTTGGCGGTTTCCTTTGCTACATATCTTGCTTTCCGGGTTGTTGAATCCCATGATGTGGCCATAACTGTGATATATGAAGTGTGGAGCACAAAAGTCATTTTCCAGATCTGTGTTGTGAACCGTCCTGCTTATCTTCAGGGAGTCTAAAAATATGTGCACAGCTACAGTTCTTGGGGCAACTAAGTACTTGTGCCTTA
>NW_017672701.1:0-3721 GCF_001879085.1 Nicotiana attenuata | reverse complement strand
TGTGAGTGAAGGCAAAGGTCATGCCATTTTATAGGCACAAATGAGGGCCAGCCTCAGATTTTCTAATTTCCCTTTAGTCCTTCTTTTTAAATTCAGTTAGTACACTTAATGCCTGATATATTACCAAAGACCCCCATCTAGAAGCTTCTAGGAAGTTGTATTTCAGTTATTACTAAATTCCCTGTAAGAAATTCCCTGAACTACCCTTTTACTAGTATGAAATTACTAAGTCTAGTCAAACTTTAGGCGTGCTCACAGCTTTCCCCAAAAGGAGCCACAGCGCCTAAAGGGTTTCCCTTCTACTTTATATTTTCTTTTTCAGTACCAAATAAAACAAACTAAAACCAAACTCTACTTCTTTTTTTTTCTTAAAAAATCCGGCAGAATTTCGCCACTACTTGGACATTAGTTTTTCTAATATAGGTAATTAACTCTCTACACTGCTATTTTCTCTTTTCACTTTTTGTTTTTCAATTTTTCCCAGATATTCAAAGTCGGTCAGCATGCGAGTCCAAAACAGATAAATGCACAAGTAGGATGCATCAGGATGGTCCATTATTTCGGGTACACCTGTCCTAGACGGACCCAACCCCTGTGTTGAGTCCCCTAAGTCAAAATGCGCGTGATGCAAATAAGCGTTCCTACTAGGGATCCGGCATGGAGTCAAGTTATTCTAGGTTCAAAACCTGGGTATGTGTGCTAGACTGTGTACCCGAGCGGACTACTCGAGTCGAGGAGGGGGCTACGTACCGGGGACCCGCGGGATCGTCCGGCTTAGTAACTCGTCCGGCCTCTTTCTTATTTCAAGGTATGACACTAACAGAATAGGGAGTCTCCACCAGTGAGCACATCCCCGGAGGTGAGAAGAGAAGGGTTTCGGCACAGTTTATATATACAGTTCACATAATATCAAAGCGGTAAAGCATGTAGCACATAAGGCATGGAAACATGTAGGAAAATCAAATAAAGCCAAACATAACAATTATTCTAAGCTCGAATTCTTATACCCTGAACCGAAGTTCTTGGTTTGTGTCTCCAGCAGAGTCGCCAGAGCTATCACACAATTGGACCTCAAAAAGGGGAGTTACAAAACAGACTCAAAACCAAAAATACAGACTCGATTAACTAGGAATACATCAAAGCTTCAAACCCTGGGGCCCGCCAGGCATCACTCGGCATCGCCACGGGCCTGGGCAAGACTGAGAAAGTTTTAATGTCAACTGTAGGCTATTTAAAGAAAGCTGGCCATGTAATGGCTTGTTTTGACTTAAAAAAAAATTGGCTATTTTTTAAAAATATTTATTTTGAGAAAACAAAGACTCGGTTTTGCAAATACGGCCTTTCAGCACATCCGAATGGGAGATTTTAAGGTTGTGCCCGCAAACCATTTTAAAATGACTCAGGGTGGCTGTTCTTGCAAAAACAGCCTTCCGGCGCCCTTTTGGGGACATTTGGCTTATTTTTTGACAAGAATGGCGTCACCCGACTTATTCATGACGAAATTAAAAATTTTGGCATTTTTGGCTATTTTTGAAAAGGGGAGGTTGGACCCGATGAGGGTTGCCTACGTATCTCACATCCGGTGCGAATCAAACCTGCGTAGTTCGGGCAAATAAAACTAACTATTGTCGAAAACTAAACTCTTTTTGTTTTTTGTTGGAAAATACACTATTTCTGAAAGCAAGACTCCTTTTATATTTTCTTTTTCAGTGGCAAATAAAACAAACTAAAACCAAACTCTTCTTCTTTTTTTTCTCAAAAAATCCGGCAGAATTTCGGCACTACTTGGACATTGGTTTTTCTAATATAGGTAATTAACTCTCTACACTGCTATTTTCTCTTTTCTCTTTTTGTTTTTCAATTTTTCCCAGATATTCAAAGCCGGTCAGCATGCGAGTCCAAAACAGATAAATGCACAAGTAGGATGCATCAGGATGGTCCATTATTTCGGGTACACCTGTCCTAGACGGACCCAACCCCTGTGTTGAGTCCCCTAAGTCAAAATGCACGTGATGCAAATAAGCGTTCCTACTAGGGATCCGGTATGGAGTCAAGTTATTCTAGGTTCAAAACCTGGGTATGTGTTCTAGACTGTGTACCCGAGCAGACAACTCGAGTCGAGGAGGGGGCTACGTACTGGGGACTCGTGGGATCGTCCGGCTTAGTAACTTGTCCGGCCTCTTTCTTATTTCAAGGTATGACACTAACAGAATAGGGAGTCTCCACCAGTGAGCACATCCCCGGAGGTGAGAAGAGACGGGTTTCGGCACAGTTTATATATACAGTCCACATAATATCAAAGCGGTAAAGCATGTAGCACATAAGGCATGGAAACATGTAGGAAAATCAAATAAAGCCAAACATAACAATTATTCTAAGCTCGAATTCTTAAACCCTGAACCGAAGTTCTAGGTTTGTGTCCCCAGCAGAGTCGCCAGAGCTGTCACACCTCCTTTTTACTTACTACATCCCGTGAAGGGTATAATAAAGGAGTTTTTCCACTTAAAGGACAATCGGAACGGGATTTATTATTAAGATTTCAGAGTCGCCACTTGGGAGATTAATGGTGTCCCAAGTCACCGGTTGACTCCCGAACCGAGGAAATTATGACTCTGTTTAACAGTCCGCGATCCAGAAATCCGAGTAAGGAATTCTGTTAACCCGAGAGAAGGTGTTAGGCATTCCCGGGTTCCGTGGTTCTAGCACGGTCGCTCAACTGTCATATTTGGCTCATTTGTTTGATTTTAATACATGTTTTAACCTATATGCCTTTGACTTTGAACTGCTTTTATTATTATTGTTTATTTTAAGGGAATTGCAATGTCGTGAAAACACGTCTCGAACCTCGTCACATAAATGTACCCGTGGTTTTCGACATATTTCAACTTCGTTGGAATTTGGATTTGGGTCACATAAATGTGCACCCGTATTTAGGAAGGTAAATTTACTAAACACGCGCCTAAAGCGGCTAACGTGTTATTACCTTTGGGGAAAGCCATGAAATTCGCTAAACGGCTTATCCCGAAGTCTAGGTATTTTTAGTATAACATTTATCAAGGGCCCCGCCAATTGTTTATTTTGTGTAGCGAGGCTCATCTCGTTTTTTATTTTAAGGCTCATTTCTAAAGCAAGCTAAAATTTTCTATTTAAATATTGTCTCTAATAATAAAAGAAAGTCCCAATTAATTATTATATCAATGTATCACTATTAAGATAGCTGAAACGAGTATTGAATTTAAACGAAGCAATCTCCATGAATCTTCAATGTTTTGGGCCTCAGACTGGCCCTTCACTAGTTTAACTCTGCCCGCAAATGCACAATGCCCAGACGTGGGCCTTTGGGCGGAAGAGACGAATGCCAGGCGAATGGTATTATTACTAGATCCCCACAGTTTACATTGTGTTCATAGGCTTTAATATCTATTTTAAAACTTTGTGAGATATGGAGCAATTGACTATTTTCAAAACTTGAAATGATTTGGCTTCAACAATGGACACTTACGGCAGCTAAATGACCCAAAGTAATTATGCTATGACAATCAATTAATTACACAAGGACCTGTGCATTAAGGCACACTGTTATTCAAACTCAATTACAAAATTGTTACTAAGATATCTATTACCAGGTCCCAAAGTTCTATTCTGAACTACACTACTGTACTACGCCAAGCTAATGTCGCAAACACCTTCTGTTAAACGGCAACTAAAGAAATTAAAAACC
>NW_017672700.1:76540-174483 GCF_001879085.1 Nicotiana attenuata | reverse complement strand
AAATATACCTAGAAATTCATGGAACTTAAGCTAAAATGGAAGAAACTAGGGCTTGGGATTTTGAAATTTGATTTAGGGATTTGAAGGACCATTTGAGGTCGGATTTGAGAGCTTTTGGTATGTATGAACTCGTGAGGAGATAAGGAACCCGTTGATGTAAAAATTTCTGAGTTTCGAGAAGTGGGCCCGGGGCTCGAGTTTTGCTAATTTCGGGATTTTCGATATTTTCGATTGTTTTCGCTTGGGCTTTGTTCCCTTAGCATATTGTGACGTATTCGTTCTGATTTTGGATAGATTCGACGCGCGTGGAGGCCGATTCGAGGGGTAAGGGCGCCGCTATTTAGCCGGTTCGAGGTGAGTAATGATTGTAAATGACGTCCTGGGGGTTTGAATCTCCGGATTGCACATCGTAGTGCTATATTAAGGTGACTTGCACGCCGGATAGCGAGCGAGGGGTAGAGCACCGTTGGGAATTTGTGACTTGGTCCGTCCCGATTGATAAATTTACCGCGTATTTGACTGAAACTTACTTGTTATTACCATGATTTTGATTGATCGTCATATTTGGGCTTCTTGCCAATTATCTGAACCCTTCGGGGATTTTTATCACTATTTCCTCACTGTTTTGACTTATTACTTAAACTCAGTCGTGATGTTTTTCACTGTTTTACTACTCAGCCACTTTTACTCGGTTTTGAGACTTAAATGATATTTTAAATGATGTTTGGGCTGAGAACTATTATTTTACTGATGCCCGAGGGGCTTATGTGATCTTTGTACTGAGTATGGACGAGGGCCAGATGTGAGGATACACTGATATTGTTATGAGGCCGAGGGCCTGGATTTGATGCCACGAGATGGCTTGATATAGCGCTTGCGCGGTAAGGGGCCCCTCCGGAGTCTGCACACCCCCAGTGAGCGCGGGTACCTATTGTGATCTGAGAGTGAGCCCGAGGGGCTGATATTGTTCTGAGAGAGAGAGCCCGAGGGGCTGGTACTGTTCTACGTGTTTACTTTCTTTATCTGTCTGTGCATAATTGCTTAACTGTTGTAGAGGTATTTCATTCTGTTGTCATTGGATTATTGCTTTATATTACTTGTTTAACTGTTGCAATATAGGTTACCTTGTGTTCATGTGATTTTTTTATTCTCAGCCGTTATTTATGCTTATTACTCATTGGGTCGGAGTACTCATATTACTCCCTGCACCGTGTGTGCAGATTCAGGCATAGTAGGTCCTGCTCCCGAGTGTTGACTCGTCCCAGCTCAGGCGGATCTTCGAGGAGACTTTAGGTAGCTGCTGGCGTTCGCAGCCTGGAGCTCCTCTCTATCTATATCTTTACTTTCCATTTCAGTACTGAGACTCTGTAGTTATTTTTGAGAGATTTGTTATCTTAGATGCTCGTGACTTGTGACACCCCGATTTGGGCTGTGTCGGGATGGTTTCCCCTTATTGTTATCTATGTTTCCCTGAATTTATTACTATTTAATCATACTTTAAACTGTTTTACGATCATTTATGGTGTTAAAAAGGTGTATTGTATTGGTCTGGCTGGCCTTGTCTTCACGAGAGGCGCCATCACGACCGTGTTCGGGGTTAGGGTCGTGACAGATGCCCCCTAGTATCCGAGGTTAATCATAAATAGAAGCCTCGGGTACTATCGATGCAACATTTAACACCGATCCGTTGTTCTAAGTTAGCATGATCCACTGTTGCCTCGTTAAAAACCTCGCCGAAAAACCAATTTGAGAGAAAAACTGGTTCAAGGGAAAAAAGTGCAACGCGTGCTTTTAGACCTTAAGTCTCGTGTTGTTCTTCGTATGTTACCTACAATTGTTAGTTTGAGATATTAACAAAAAAGAATGAACTGGGGTCGTGCCTTAGTAGTAGTATCGCTTTAGGTAAGTTATATTCCAATTACTAGGTAGTTCTTGACCATTCATTATTCCAAGTTTGTGTGATCCTTTCCTGGTGACCTCAAGAATTTGGTATGGACCTTCCCAGTTTGGGCTCAACTTCCCTTCGTTCGGGTTCCAGGTGTTCAATGTGACCTTCCTCAGTACTAAGTCCCCGATGTTGAAATATCGAAGGTTGGTCCTTCGATTATAATACCTCTCGATCCGTTGTTTTTGAGCGGACAATCGAACAAGGACGGCATCACGCCTCCCGTCCAATAGTTCTAGGCTTGTATGCATAGCCTCATTATTGGATTCCTTCATTGTGTATCGACATCTAACACTTGGCTCTCCGACTTCGAACAGTATTAGAGCTTCGGCGCCGTAAACCAATGAGAATGGGGTAGCCCCGATACTGGATTTCGAGGTCGTGCGATATGCCCAAAGAACTTCGGGCAGGATCTCTTTCCATTTCCCTATGGCATCGGTCAACCTCTTCTTAAGGTTTTGGATTATGGTTTTGTTGGTCGATTCCGCTTGTCCATTCGCACTGGGTGGTAAGGTGTGGATAAGATTCTTTTGATCTTATGGTCTTCGAGAAATTTGGTGACTTTGTTGTTGATAAATTGTTTCCCATTGTCACATACGATTTCGGATGGCATCCCAAACCGACATATGATGTGGTCCCAATTGAAGTCGATGACTTCTTTTTCTCTGACCTTCTCGTACGCTTGTGCTTCAACCCACTTAGAAAAATAGTCAGTCATAAATAAAATATTGAGCCTTTCCTGGTGCCCGTGGAAGGGGGCCAACGATGTCCATTCCCCACTTCATGAATGGCCATGGTGACAAGAACGAATGCAGTGGTTCCCCGGGCTGGTTGATCATCGGAGCATGCCTTTGGAATCCGTCTCATTTTCGTACGAACTCCTTCACATCTTTTTCCATATCAATCAAGTAATAACCGACTCTGATTATTTTCCGAACCAATAATTCGGCACCGAGTGATTTCCGCAGGTGCCCTCGTGGATTTCCCTCAGAACATAGTCGGTGTCTCCTGGTTCCAGACATATTGCCAGCGGGCCATCGAACATTATCCTAAACAAGATTTCGTTCTCGGTAAACTGAATCGGGATATTTTTGTGCGATGGCCCTCGATTCTTTTGGATCTGAGGGAAGTTTCCCTGTTTTCAAATATTCTATGTATCTGTTTCTCCAATCCCAGGTTAGGCTTATAGAGTTTATTTCGGCGTGGCCTTCTTCTACCACCGATCTCCTAAGTTGTACAACTGCCTCCGAGTTGAGCTCGTTGCCTTCGACTGATGATCCTAAGGTTGCAAGGGCATCGGCCACGTTATTTTGATCTCGAGGCACATGCCGTAAAGTCCATTTTCTGAACCGGTGCAGTGTTACCTTCAATTTATCTACATACCTTTGCATTCATTATTCTCTGACCTCGAACGAACCGTTAACTTGGTTCACCATAAGGAGGGAGTCAGATTTAGCCTCGATCACCTCCGCCCCCAAGCTTTTGGCTAGTTCGAGACCTGCAATCATGGCCTCATATTCGGCCTCGTGGAGTCAATTCACAATTCTAATGGATTGTCTAATTATGTTGCCCGGGGGTGGCTTTAACACGATGCCAAGTCCGGACCCCTTTACGTTCGAGGCGCCATCTGTAAATAGGGTCCAGATTCTAAAGGACGTCTTTGATTTAACCAACAGTTCTCTATCGACCTAGGGTATTAGGGCCGGTGTAAAGTCATTCACAAAATCTGCCAAAATTTGAGATTTAATGGTTGTCCGGGGTCGATACTCGATATCGTACCCGCTAATTTCTGTAGACATGTGATTTTTGACTCTCCCCAATATTTTTTATATTTTAGCATGTAAATATTTAATTTAGGCCTAATATCGCTATTTCAACTAATTTTGACTCTTTTACTTTATTTTATTATAAGAAAATGAAAATTACAAAAAATAGTTTCATTAATATTTTGTAGTCATTTTTAATCTTGAAAAATACCAAAAATAATTTTGTTTTAACGGTCAGTCTTATTTTAATAGTTATTTTACTTACGTAGGATTAATTAATAAATGAGATCGTATTTTTAGTCTCGTTCGCGGGGAAAGAATAAAATTTGGGCTCAAGCGACCCATTTTTAGGCCTAGTTTTCGGATCTAGCCCATAATTCCCAAGCCCATAATTCCTAGGCCCATATCCCATACCCCTTAACCTAAAAACCCTACAAAAACCAAGACCTATACACACAGATCCGCCGCAATATACCAAAACACCCCCCTCAACATGGCTTCTTCATCTTCATCATTAAAAAAAACGTTAAGACCTGTACACACCAGAAAAGAGAGGACACCCCTGAGCCGTTTTTGACCAAGAGGACCTAATTTTTCAATCGTTTCCTTGATCTTCTTCACACGCTAGAGACAATGGTTTGAGATTCTATTTCTTCTCACTACAAAAGAAATTCTATTTCTTCTCAATACAAAAATGGTTTGAGATTCGGATTTTGGAATGGATTTCGACTGTCCGTTTCCGAGTTCGAGGTCGTAGATAAAGGTTCTAGTCGCCTGGTCCATTTTTTTCTTTTTTATTCAAATTTCGGACAGAATCCGGTGAGGTTTCCGGCGAGACATTCCAGTAGGGATCTTATTCGTGGTTTTGACATCTCAGATTCAATACAAAGGTCCATTTCTTTTCATCTCTTTATGTAATCGACGGATATACCTCTTTGTTTCAGCAAGTTTGAATATGTTTGTGATTTGTTTAATCTGGGTTAGTTTCATTGTTATATTGTTTCATTTGTTTTTCATTTATTTTGTCTTACAAGATCTGTTCAATTCCAGTTTCAGCAAACCTAAGAACTCCAAATGATATTGGTAATTGTCATGATCAATCAAAAGCCAAGTTGCATAGCATGGTCCTCCTTTGTTTTGGTGAGATTAATATCGATAGTTCTATTTCTGGCGTGATTGTGATTTCGAATTGTTGTTTTCTTTTGTTAACCAAATTGAGTTTAAGCCAATTGTTGCATAGCAGCCTACTGCTTCTGCAGTAGTTGACCGTAAATTGGATCATTATGATTCTGAACAAGGAAGGGAGCAGCTCCAAAGGAATCCTGCCAGTGTTAGTAGCGATGCAACTTTAGCACGGAAAGAGACTGTATACTCTGAACCTTTATTTCCAAGCGAAAGGGAGTACCGAACTTATGGCCTTTACAATTAATCCAAACGTAGCAAAGAATAACTCAAAGATCGTTAGTATGCTTTAGGCACGTATTAATAAATTTATTATCGTGATTATGTACACGTTCGCATGACATGATTATGATTTTTAAAATAAATCGAGGTATGCGTTCGCGCAACTTGGCCAAAAACTTTCTTAATAATAATAAAGCGTTATTAATTGTGGACACGTACGCGTGACATGATTTTGACGCGCCAAACAAAATGGGTACACGTACGCGTGACTCGTTTCAAGATAACTTCTTAAATTAAAAAAGGCAAATGCACATAGGTTCTAAAATGAGTAATTAGACAATTTAATAAGCCAAGTATAATCAAAGCGACCGTGCTAGAACCACGAAACTCGGGAGTGCCTAACACCTTCTCCCGGGTTAACAGAATTCCTTACCCGGATTTCTGTGTTTGCAGACCGTAATAAGAGTCAACATCCTCGATTCGGGATTCTAAACCGGTGACTTGGGACACCATAAATTATCCCAAGTGGTGACTCTGAATTTTAAATAAAATAATCCCGTTTCGATTGTCACTTAAATTGAAAAAACTCCCTTATATCCCTTCCGGGGGTAGGAAAAAGGAGGTGTGACAGCTCTGGCGACTGTGCTGGGGACAAAGAACCCAGAACTTCTAGTTTACGGTTCAAGAATTCGAGCTTGTTAAAATGATTTTTACTTGGCTTCATTTATTGTTAATATTACTGTATTCTGGGAACCTTTTGTGCTAAATGCAATCTGTTTACCGCTTTAATATTGTTTGAATTGTATATAACTATCTTCTTACGCTACCCCTCTAAGTCTTCTGAAAATGGTGCACACGTTCGTGTGTCCCACTTTTTCTGTAGAAATTATACCAAATAGAACGAGGTTGGGCCAGCAACAAGGCCGGGTAGACTTTAGTGCTCCCGATACGTTGCCCCCTCTTCGGCCCCAGTTGTCCGCTCGGGTAACCCAAGTCTAGAACACAACCCCAGGATTTAAACCTAGAAAAACACAGCCTCATGCCAGATCCCTAATAGGAGCGTTTGTTTGCATCATGTGCATTTGACTTAGGGGACTCAACACTGGGGTTGGGTCCGTCTGGACAGGTGTACCCAAAATAACAGACCATCTTGATGCATCCTATGTGCTACGTGTTGCATTTCTTCAAGGGTAAAAGGGTCATTTAGCGGACCAATGATAGTTGAGGGCAAATGAAAAAAGAAAAAAAAAAGAAAAAAAGAGAGGGTGAAGTGTGAAAATAAAGCAAGTAGGGCCCAATTATGTTTCTGTCACATTTTTTTTTAAAAAAAACACGAAAAATTCAAAAAAAAATTTGCACTTTTTCATCATTTTCCAAAAATCAAAACATCAAAAAAAGGGGAAAAGAAAATCCAAAAAGAGTTTACATGTTTCATCATTTTTCAAAAAAAAAGAGACAAAAAAATATTTTCTCTAAATTAGTTGTTAATTTTCGCCCGTAACCAATCTGCCCGAACTACGCATACCTGATTCTCGTCTTCCGGGGCGTGATACGTAGGCAACCCACATAGGGTCCGGTATTCCTAGTGAGATTAGGTTCTTGGCTTCGCGGGGTCTTAGCCAAATCTTGCATTTTTAGCCACTTTTAGCCACATAGGTTAACTTTAGAAAAATAGTCACAACCATGTCGTGCATGTGTCTAGTAGGGAATGTTATTGTCTCACATAGTTTTGGTTTCAATTTTCTCATACAGGTATGGATCTACTTACCGGAGTTTGAACATGACAGAGCCCCAGGACCATTTAGTCAGGATTGCTCATTCAGGAGTGGATTAAAAGGAGATTTTCTTTTCTCTTTATGTTTTGAGTTTTTCTTTTTATGTCGTCTTTTACCTTCTAGTTTTGTACAGTTTGATGACTCTTTTGTTATTGTATTTCCTATTTTGTATTTGAAAAAGATGTGTAATAAATCAAAAATCCAAAAAAAAAGAAAAGATTTTCGTTTTATATTTCTGTTAGATGTTTTCTTTAGAATACCAACTCTAGAAATTCAAAAGAAAATCTTTTGTGATTTTCCTTAAGAAATTAATGTCTAGAAATCAAAATAAAAATTGCTTTTATATTTCCTTTCGTATATTAAGACTAAAAATTAAAAAAAAAAAGAATTTTCTTTTAGTACCTCTTTAAAGGTTTTCTTTAAGATATTAATTCCAAAATCCAAAAAGATTTTCTTTTGAGGTTCTTTTTTGGGAAATTAATGAAAAATGAAAAAAAAATTATTTTAATTAGAACTTTAGGAGATTGTACATAGAAGAAAAAAAACATACTTTATCCTTTGTTTTTCTTCAGAGTATCAAATGAAAGTCAAAATATGTTCGGGTTCATTCTTCAGATTTCCTTCCTAAAAAAAAGGGATCAAAAAATATTTTTCTCTTCTGGAATTTTTCCTTAATAATTTCTCATAGAGTATTTTGCTTCAAAAAGAAAAAAAAGAGAAATAATATATGCTCGATAAGCTTGAGTCTAGAATAGGTTATAGAACATTAAGTCTAGAAAATTCAAAAAAAAAGGATTTGCTTCTTTTATTTCTCTTTTCTCATCAGAGTAGTCATTAAGGTAAAAAGAAAAAAAAACGAAGGAAAAGAAAAGAAAATGAGAACGTTAGTTTGTTTACTTTATTCCCGTTCTTCCCGAACTACGCAAAGATCTGATTCATGCGGCGTCATGATATGTAGGCAACCTACATAGGGTTCGATCTAATCATTTTTTTTATTAAAAGAATAAGGAAATAAATAAAAAAAAAGAGAAAAGGAAAAACAAAAGAGGTTGAAGTTGTGGGACGTGAGAAATGAGAGAAAAGAAAAGAGCGATAATTAGAAAGAAAAAAGGAAGGAAAGTGAGCAAGCCAAGAAGTGATAGAAAAGAGAAGATTGAAATGAACAAAATTATGCCAAATGACCTTGCGACCCTCGAAGTCATTCTTGAACCGTTAATTGTTGCTAGGTGCATTGCACGCAATGTGATATTATTACCTGATAAATGCCCTAACGCTAACATGTTGGCTCTGTTTTGCTCCTCTTTGTTATCCTTGTTATTAATCACAGGAAGGTGGTTAGTTTGTGGTATTTGGGCGAGTCATCCATACACGCTAGGTCAAACAGCAAGACAGCCATGACTAGTAAGGGATCGGGCATAGGTGTTGTCGAATCGGAATTTGAGTTGAAAGAAGAGGCCCGAAGGTTGAACCGCCAGATAATAAAGATGTACCAGGCTTGGATTAGTGGGCATCCTCTACCCTCATTCCCCACCAACTACATTGAAAATCTCACTTCCGTCCCACTACTATTACAATCCCAGATTCCCAGTGCTGTTGATCTCTCCCCACAACATGCCCCAAGCTTTACCCCTTGCCACAACTACCCTGGCACCTTGTCCTAGCCTTTTCATGCTCCACCCACCAATACAGCTTCATATCGCGCGTCATTAACTACTCCCGTTTTTGCAGCTCCTCCCCATGCCACCATCCCTCTATCTTCTAGTGAAGCCTTGTTCAAAGTTCCTAATGCCCAATACTATGCTACAAAACCAACCTTCAAGACCTCGGATCCATACTGTTGCACTCCTCATTTCGGGCCTCCCGTTGAAATTAATTAACCCGCTAAGATTGTGGAGCAAGATGAGGTATCTAGAAAACGTGTGATGTTTTCAAAAGGGTCTTCGAACGGTGTCGGAGCAAGTCGGAAAAAGCCAAAGTTGGTGGTACCAGGGATGCCAAGCAAACCTATTGTAGTTGTGAAAGGGTCTCCCATTACCCCTGTTGCTATTAAATCAGTGACTCAGTTGCCAGCAGTTGAGACAAAGGATGTCCCGTGGAACTATAAACGAGCAATAATGACACACAAGGGAAAAGAAGTGGAGAAAGAATTTGTTGAGATCGGAGGACTGACTCATTTCGGAGGATGTCCTACCTCCAAAGAATTAAGGAAGGCGAAATTCTCCAAGGATAGCCAAATGCCAGTGAAGAAACCGGTTACCGAGGAAGAGGCCGAAGAGTTCTTGAGAAAGATGAAAGTGCAAGACTATTCCATTGTTGAACAATTAAGGAAAACTCAAGCTAATATTTCTCTGTTATCTTTGTTGATACATTCAGATGAGCATCGTCGGGCCCTGATGAAAATTCTGAACGAAGCTCATGTCCCCGACAAAATTTCAGTGAACCATCTGGAGAAGATCCCCAACAAAATATTTGAGGTGAACAGGGTCACTTTCTCCGATGATGAGTTGCCTATGGAAGGTACTGAACACAACAGAGCTCTCTATCTTACGGTAAAATGTGAAGATTCTGTGGTTACCAGGGTGTTAGTTGATAATGGTTCCGGTGCAAACATTTGGCCTCTTTCCACTTTGCACAAGTTGAAGATTGATACTGAAAAAGTCCATAAGAACAGTATATGTGTCCGAAGTTTTGACGGTGGAGGAAAAGATTCGGTTGGTGATATAGTGCTTGAACTAACAATAGGGCCGGTTGAATTTATCATGGAGTTCCAGGTATTGGATGTGTCCGTCTCGTACAATTTGTTATTGGGTAGGCCCTAGATACATGCAGCCAAAGCAGTCCCGTCCTCTCTGCACCAGATGGTCAAGTTTGAGTGGGACAGACAGGAGATTGTCGTGCATGGTGATGAAAGCTCGGCTACTTACAATGATGCCTCCGTCCCGTTTATTGAGGCCGAAGATGATCAAGGGCTTTGGGTCTACCAAGTTTCTGAAGCAGTGCAATTTGAGAAGGTTCCAGAAGGGAAATGTATTCCAACTCCAAAGTTAGCCTCCGCATCTGTCATGGCGACAACAGTTCCAAATCCAGGGGTTGACGTTGATGAAGAGTTATTTGAAAGGTTCTAGAGATGGTTCGATGATGTGAACATGGTGGAAATTGGAGAAAGTTCCATCAAAGCGGATGTGCAGTTTGTCGGGCCGAAAGTAAAGCTTAACAATTGGAGGGATACTCCTCTCCCTACTCAGAGGGAGTTTTGGTAGTTTGCTTTGTTTTCCTTTCTATCTGGGTCATTCCAGGGTGGTGACCCAGATTTTTACTCTTCGTTTGTTATCCTTTATTTTCAATGAAATGCAATTTCCTTTTCCATCACTCCTGATAGTTTTTATTTTTGTTTTCTTTTCTTCTTTGTACAGTTCTTTTTATGCTGGTTTCAATGACATGACATGCATGAGGAATCTTCGGCCAAGTTTTAAAAGCCAATCTAATTCTGAAATAATAATTCAAGAAATAGAGTGTGATGATGAAGCAGAATTGATGATGATGAGTGGGTCAAAACCCAATTGGAGCAGTTAAGTCTGATTGATGAGAAAAGACTGGCAGCAGTGTGTCATGGCCAGTTGTATCAAAAGAGAAAGGCAAGAGCATACAACAAGAAGGTGCATCCCCGAAAATTTGAAGTGGGCCAGCAAGTATTGAAACGCATCCTTCCACATCAGGCTGAAGCAAAGGGCAAGTTCGCCCCAAATTGGCAGGGGTCGTTCATTGTAACAAGAGTGTTGTCCAATGGTGCATTGTATTTAACAGATATAGAAGGCAAATGTGTAGACATGGCTATCAATTCTGATTCAGTCAAAAGATATTATGTATGATTTCTTTGGTTTAAATTGTGTTTGTTTGTACTTGGCGTGTTTTGAAGATTGGAATGACGAAGGAATTTTGTTCTGCTATCTAAACACTTTATCCTTTGTTACCCGTTTGAGCCTTATTTATTTCCTTTCATACCCTTTTTTTGGAATCAGTAGCGAAATTTAGCAAAGTAGTAAAGAAGAAAAGAGAAGAGAAAAGAAAAGGAAAGAATGGAAAAGAATGAAAAGAAAGAAAGAGAGAGAAAGAGAGACAAAAGAAGGAAAAGAAAGAAAAAAAAGAAGAAAAGAAAGAAAAAGGAAAAAGGGAAAGAAAAGAAAAAAAAAGAGAAGTAACAACCACAAAGCAATTCCTATGACATGAACTACGTTCGACCTGATTCCTTTTAAGGATACGTAGGCAGCCTCACGGTTCGGTCCCATTAAAATAAAAATCCAAAAGCCCCAAGCAAAGAAACTGGGGCAGAAGTTGTGGTTGTTGTAAGAGAACTGATTCCAAAGTTGTAATTTTGAACCCATTTGAGTTGTTTTGAGACTTTTGATATCCTTTCTTTTTAACCCTATCCAAAAGCCCACATTACGGTCCAAAGAAAGACCTTCCGATCAGTCTTCAAGAGATGCCAAGTCAAGCAAGTGAGGTGATTCATATCAGGGATAACACTCCGGTTTAAGCAGGAAAAATGAAAAATGAGAGAGTCTTATTGGTGAAAACCCTCACGGGCACCTAAGGCGACGGTGAGTTGAGAGATGAACAAATGAGAGAGGTCTGTTGGTGAAAACCCTTCAGGGCACCTCAGGCCGAACAAGGTCAGTGATTGGGCAAAGAAAAATTGGGTTATGGAGATCCTGGGGCACAAAGTATGACAACCGAAAGGTGATTGGTTGAATAGATTGGGCTGATTAATCCGAAATTCATGTCATGATCATCGGTACCAGCTGCTCCACTCAGATAAGTCTCTTTTCTTTTCTCCCTCAAACAGTCATCCAGTTTTGGGATTTTCTTCTTTATTCCTAACTCTCAAAGTCATTGCATTTCATTTCTTTTGGGTTTATTTCTCTAAGGCTTGTCCAATGTCAGCCTTGTCTAAGCAAGTAAGAAGGGATTTCAAAGCTTACTACCAACTTCCCAATTGCACGAAGCAAAGTGCGGCTAGAATGTACCAGAGATAGCATGATGTAAAGTGGGAAATAAGGTGTCAGTGAAAGTTCTATTGGTTGAATGGTTTGGTTTAGATAAAAGGGTTAGGAATGTAAAAACAACGGATTGGGCGTAGAACACTTGGGTCATTCAGGGTCCTGCGGTTGGGAGTCGGTTAGAAAGTCAAACAATTCTTGGCCAGTTCAAGGCAACTAGTCAAAGCAAAGCACAACAGCGGAAGGGCCGTCCCCAGCAAAGAATGCTGCAAGCTAACCATCACATTTTTAAACTGACAAGATTTTTCTTTGATTGAAACAGGGGCAGAAAATCTCGTTTGTTTCGGAGAAACCCTCCGTAAGGAAATCAAGTGCCAGACAGACGCGGTAGTAAGCTCCAGTACCCCCTTGGATAACAGGATTCAGTAAGTTTTGAGGCCCTCGCAAACGACAAGGTCTGACGAGAGGTCTACTTTTGGGAAATGTAATTTGGCATTTAAATTTTCACTTTCGAAATGGGGCTTGGTTTGAAATTTTCAGGATAAAGGAATTTAATTTAGAATTTGTTTTGATAACAAGAATTGATTAACACTCACAGATGTTCCCAATATCACACTGGGGCAGAAAATTTCTTTGTTTGTCTGTTCTGATGAAATCAGGCACCCACCTGAAGAACAAAGGGAGACAGTGCAAGGAAAAGCAGTTTCAAGTGGAAGAACAAAGGGAGAGCAGTTCAAGTTTTGGAAATCAGGCGTCCATCTGGAGAACAAAGGGAGAGCAGTTCAAGTTTTGGAAATCAGGCACCCACCTGGAGAACAGAGGGAGAGCAGTTCAAGTTTTGGAAATCAGGCGCCCACCTGGAGAACAAAGGGAAAGCAGTTCAAGTTTTGGAAATCAGGCGCCCACCTGGAGAATAAAGGGAAAGCAGTTCACGTCTTGGAAATCAGGCGCCCACCTGGAGAACAAAGGGAAAGCAACAATGTTCAAAAGAGTTCAGCAATCAGGAGCCCACCTGGAGAACAAAGGGAAGCAGTTCAAGTTTCAAGGAAAAGCAGTGCAAGTGTTGGAAATCAGGCGCCCACTTGGAAAACAAAAGGAAGGCAACAATGTTCAAAGGAAGACGATTCAAGTTTAGCGGTCAGGTGCCCGCCTGGAGAACAAAGGGAAAGCACCTCAGAATACAATTCTGTCAGCAACAAAGGAAGCTCACCTAGAGAGTACAAGTCAACAGAGCCACAAAAAACTGCAAGATCAAGTTTGAGGAAGTATAGATAGGATTCTTGTAATTCATAGATCATAGTTTAGTCTAGCTTCTTTTATTTTTGTCTTGGTGTAATAAGGAGTTCAGTAAGCAGTAGAAATAGCAGCAACAGTGAAATCGCAGCTTCCTGGTAGTCCCAGCTACCAAAACTCCCCGAACTACACTGACCTGATTCCTTTATAGCCAAGGATATGTAGGCAACCTCAGAAGCAGGGTGCGGTCAAATCTTTCAAAATGCTTCCCACGGAGTGTTCAAACGGGCAAAAATCGCTCGTATCCGCTCACTTTATCTTTGCACGAAAACTCTTCGTGTTTCCGAGCAAAGAGGGGCAGCTGTGAGCACGTGATTTTTGCCCTATATGAAATACTCCTACAGAATCCCAAGGAAATAGATTTTTTTAATTATTTGCCATTTTAGGAATTTTGTAAAATTTTCTTAATTATTTGCATTTTTTCTGTGCATGTTTAATTTTTATTTAAATATGAAAATACAAAAATACTCTGCATTTGCATTTAGGATTTATTAAAAAAATCACAAAATATGACTCACTTTGCATTTTTAACCTTTTAATTTTAAATTTTGTAATTCTTCTTTTAATTTAGGAGTTAATTAATTTTTGTAAATACTATGATAAGTAATTAGCTTAATTTGGTAAATTATTTTAATTTAAGAGTTAATTTGGTTTGGTAATTAATTTGAAAAGGAAAAAGATAAAAAAAGAAGAAAACAATTGAAATTGAAAAGAAAAAGAAAGAGGATCAAAAGGCTGTTGATTTTGGGCCATTTTTGTCGCAGCCCAAATAATTTCCCCCCAAACCCGTCCCAGATCCGGCCCAAACTCCACCCCATACCCGGTCCAGCCCCGGCTGAAGCCAAACGACCCCGTTTCTTTGGGTTTAATCACAACCGTTGGATTTCAATCATCCAACGGCTCGGAACTAGCCGGTCACTTACTATAAGACTATCCAAACGCCCCCATACCCCTGTCAACCCCCTCAGTCTTCTCCTCACACCCCTCGTCTCACAAAACCCTAGAGACCGCCGCCCTAACATTCCATCGTCGCCCCGCCACAAACTGCCCGCCGGAAATCGCCTCCGCCGGCGGCGATGCTCCAATCACCCCCATCTTCACACCACAGAATCCTCATGACCTCCCCTTTCCTAATCTCCGACTAGCTCCCCTCGAATCCCTTTAGATTTGCTCGAATCTTAGATCGAAAAATCCGGTCAAAACCCTAACTCCCCTAAATTACTCCAAAATCAAACCCCATCATCCTTGACCTTCCCTCATCATGATTTCATCGTCGATTTCCCAAATACCCCTGCCAAAAACCCTAAATTCTAAATCTACAAAAAGTCAGAAATCCCTAGCTTGTTTGGTTTCAAGTTTCGAACTAGCCGAAAATACAGGCTGATTAGTTGTTCTTGGCAAGAACGATTAATTAGCCTCAATTTCGGGTCATTTCGGGATAGTTTCGGCCCTTTTGCATCGATCCAATGGGATTCGAACCCTTTGATTTCTCTCAGGTAAATCTTTGCTCCTTTTACTGTTCTGAGAATCTTATTCCTCTCCCCTTCTTTAGGTTTTTCCCACATGTTTAGGGTTATTTTCATTTTTCAGAATCATGCTTTGTATAGTTCTAGGTCATTTCTGTTCTTCTCTTCTTTCCCTTAGTTAGTTGTTTTTATTTTTAGGTTTCAGTTTTGTTGGTTTTAATTACTGGTTTGTTGAGATTTCAATCAGTCGTCTCAATTAAATTAATCCGAGGTGTTTAGAACAGTTAAATCATGTTAGTTTAAGTTAAAGTTGGTTTTTCAATTGATTCTACTGTTAATTTGCTTATGCGTTGGTTTAATAAATTGTATTTTTGATTTCTTGCTAAGATTCTGTTCATGCGAATTTAGTTCATTTCTTGATCAAAGTTTATTTGCTCAATGACCTCTTCTTTAATCTTTCTGTGTATGCTGATTTTGACCTTAGGATGTTAGTCTTGATTTGTCCACAATTAGGAACCCTAGGGACCTAAGTGCACAAGGAAAAGTTTAGGCAAGGGCTGTAATAAACAGACTTTGGAAGGGTAATTTAGGGTTTGTCTATTTAGAAAAATATCATATTATTCTAGAACAAAGGCAGCTGGCCTCATTTGGTTAGCTGAAGTGCTGAAACCAATGAGAAATGGACAACTGTCCATTTTCTGTTAAGAAAAGATGCCCTGTGAGGGGTATTTTGGGGAAATCCCATTGCCTTGCCTTGGAAGGCACACAACAGATTTTTGCTGTATAAATAAGGTCTTCCCCTCACTCTTTACACACACTCACACCCTAAAAAGACTGAAAAATTCTCTGCATCAGTCTTGGTTAAAAACTGCTTGGAATTACACTTTGGGGTACACTATTAGAGTCATTTTAACACCTCAAAGACCTCTTGGTTGATCTGGGTTCGAAAAATGGTTTAAGGAAGTCGAATTTGCTGTTGTTGATTTGCTGATTTGCACTATTCTATTGCTGCTGACTTCTTCATCTTCTCTTGCTCTAACTTCTGCACCCAGGTACTTCTTGGACCCCATGAATGTGTGAAATGCAAGTTTGGAGCTATGTAATCGATTGGAGATTTCAAGATGAATATTAGTTTCCTTTCATTGAATGTTAGCTGTGTCTTTTAGAAGTTTCTATATTAGCTTAGTGCATTTATGGTTTATTATGTTCATTCATGTCATTAGAGTTATATCTCATCTTAGGGTTGGATTTTGGGTTCTAGTTTATCATTCTGGACTTGTTTGTGTCGAAAAACTTTTCTTGTTGAATGCATAGTTCCTACGCTGTCATGGACTAATTTTCTTACGTGTAAAGCTGCTGGGTATAATGGATGTCCCATATTTAGGATAGTATGAACTGAGAAAGTGCACTTGGTTGGATCACCTGGAATTTTGGTGGCTTTTGAAAAGGTTTCCTATGATTATGGCTAAGTAATTACCAGGATGATTTAATCATATTTCAACAAGTAAATACAGCTGAAGCTTTATTCCCTCCCCCTCAATTAGTTTGCTTTTGTGTTAGTTTGCCTTCTTGTGGCCTGTAAATGGCTCAGCTATTTCAGCTCGACATTCAGCACTGCCTTGCTCATGTCCAAGCAGCTCGAGCTTGTAAATGTTTTTGATTTGGTTTTTAGCTTAATTTTAGGCCTAAGAATTATCAGATTCAGTTTACTTTTTACATCTTGTTTCTTTGGAAATAATTAGAAACATGATTTTGTTCAAATGTGTTAGCCGAGTCAGATTTGGCATGGGCTGTGATGCTTGCTTTCTACTTCTGGGCTTATTCTTGAGCCCAGATTTCCTCATCAATGTTGTTGTTATTGGGCACGTTGCATGCTGCAGTCTACTGGCTTAATTGGGCCTGGACCTACAGTCCACTTGGAAGTGAGTGCTCTTTAGTTTATTTCTGGGCTCGAGTTAAGCCCAATTTTCCCCTTCGAATAATTTGTCGAAGGCTAGAACTAGTTATTTAATTAAACTTTCAGCATCTCCAATTTTATTATTAATTGTTAAGTCATTTGCAAATAAGGATAACCTTTAGGCCTAATTAAGTAGAGTGAGGTGAGCCATCCCAAATAAATCACTCGTGGCCCTCACCAATGCCATCATTAGTTGTTTAACAATGAATATTCGTAGAAAAGCCTTTAGGCGCGTTTAAAAGACAATTGTGATTGTGTACACGTTCGCGTGACACGATTACGATTCAAAAAAACCCAATTCGCAGTATGCGTTCGCGCAACTTCGATCAAACTTTCTTAATAATAAAATTGTTCTAATAGGCCACTATTTAAATCTAGTTCATATAGTCCGAGGTGTGACATCAACCCTTTAATCATACATGGCCCTCGTATTAATTTCATCACTTAGATATAAAAATGACAAATGTTCGTAGTTTGCTTTAGGCACGTCCAATGTAGTATCGTGGTCGTGGACACGTTCGCGTGACATGACTACGATTTCTAAAAATAAAAACGGAGTATGCATTCGCGCAACTTCGGCTAAACATTCTTAATAACAACAAAGCGTTATTAATTGTGGACACGTTCCCGTGACATAATTTTTGACGCGCCAAACAAATGGGTACATGTACGCGTGACCCGTTTCAAGATGATTTTCCTAATTAAAAGCGGTGAAAGGTAAATGCACACAGGTTCTAAAATCAATAATTATACAATTTAATAAGCCAAGTATGATCAGAGCGGCCGTGCTAGAACCACGAAACTCGGGAATGCCTACACCTTCTCCCGAGTTAACAGAATTCCTTACCCGAATTTCTGTGTTCGCAGACCGTAAATAGAGTCATCTTCCTCGATTCGGGATTTAAACTGGTAACTTGGGACACCATAAATTATCCCAAGTGGTGACTCTGATTTTTAAATAAAATAATCCCGTTTCGATTGTCACTTAAATTGGAAAAAACTCCCTTACACCCTTCCGGGAGGGGGGGGGGGTAGTAAAAAGGAGGTTTGACAATTTCTATGGCCCATTTGGCCAATCGTCCCGAGAGTTCGGGCTTATACATTATATTTCATAGTGGGTAAGTTGTTACAGCACATATAGGATGGCACTGAAAATATGGTTTCAGTTTCCTAGAAGCACTAGCAAAGAGAGAGCCAATTTTTCTAGGTGAAGGTATCTAGTTTCAGCCTCACCTATGATCCTGCTAACATAATAAATTGGAAATCGCGTACCTCATTCTTCTCGAACTAGGACTCTACTTACCGCTATCTCTGATACTGCCAGATACAAATACAGTGGTTCGTCCGCCTTCGGAGTGTGAAGCAGAGGCGTGCTCGATAGATAACGCTTAAGTCCTCCCAAGGCATGTTGGCATTCTGAGGTCCATGTGAAGCTGTTTTTCTTCTTCAGCAATGAGAAAAATTGATGGCTCTTATTGGAGGACCTCGAAATGAAACGTCCCAGGTCGGCAATGTTCCCGGTTAGCCTTTTTACGGCCTTCACGTTATCGACTATAGTGATGTCCTCGATAGCTTTGATCTTATCGGGGTTAATCTCGATTCCTCGCTTGGATACCATGAACTCGAGGAATTTACCTGACCCGACCCCGAAAGCACATTTTTTGGGGTTCAGCTTCATGTTATACTTCTTCAATATGCTAAAGGTTTCCTGCAAATGCTTTAAATGGTCCTCTTCTCCCAAGGACTTTACTAGCATATCATCAATGTAAACTTCCATAGTTTTTTCCTATTTTTCCTTCGAACATCCGATTTACTAAAAGTTGATAAGTAGCACCGGTGTTTTTTAATCTGAATGCCATTACATTATAGCAGTGCGTGTCATATTTAGTGATGAAAGAAGTTTTTCCCTGGTCCTCCGGGTTCATCTGTATTTGGTATACCCGGAATAGGCGTCGAGAAAACTAAGGATCTCGTGGCCGACCGTGGCATCGATCATGCGACCAATGTTGGGTAAAGGGAAAGAGTCTTTGGGACATGACTTATTTAAATCTTTATAATCTACACACATTTGCATTTTATTCCCATTTTTAGGGACTACCACTACGTTTGCTAACCATTCCGGGTATTTAACCTCCCGAATGGACCCTATTTTAAGGAGTTTAGATACGTCGTCCTTGATGAAAGCATGCTTTACTTCGGATTGGGGTCTCCTCTTCTGTTTGACCGGAGTGATTTTTGGATCCAGGCTTAGCTTGTGAGTGGTTATCTCCTATGGCATCCCTGCCATATCAAGATGGGACCAAGCAAAACAATCGATGTTTCCGTGCCCAGGTATACCTTTCGATCGGGCATATGTTCAA
Organism: Nicotiana attenuata; assembly: GCF_001879085.1. Classification (NCBI taxonomy): domain Eukaryota; kingdom Viridiplantae; phylum Streptophyta; class Magnoliopsida; order Solanales; family Solanaceae; genus Nicotiana; species Nicotiana attenuata. Next base: position 155,520 of record NW_017672700.1, on the reverse strand, counting down.
TCAGTATAGCCTCTCCAGCTCTTCGACCATTGATTTGGTAGCATCAGAGTCATCTGGCGCTATAAAAGATCGAGGGACCCCATAATCCTCGCCCACGTAAGTCTTTTGCTTATCCGATTGGGTCGAGGCCGGTATCGGTGATTTCTATTTGGCCTCTGGGTCCGAGCTTGAACTTGGTTCCTTCGATGTTGTGAGTGTTGATATCGGAATCACTTCTTCGACGGCAAACATTTCTTTTGCTGCCGGTTGTTCTCCATAGATTGTCTTAATCCCTTCCGGGATCGGGAATTTTAGAACTTGGTGAAGAGTTGAGGGTACCGCCCTCATGTGGTGGATCCATGGCCTTCCGAGAAGGGCGTTGTACCTCATGTCTCCTTCGATCACATAAAACTTAGTCCTTCGTATGACTCATGCGGTATTAACTGGTAATGTGATCTCCCCTTTAGCGGTTTCACATGCCATGTTAAACCCATTTAGGACTCAGACTGCAGGCACGATCTTGTCTAGTAAATCGAGTTGTTCTACGACCCTCGACCGAATAATATTGGCCAAGCTACCTAGATCAATTAACACACGTTTAATTCTAGTTTTATTCACCACTACAGATATTACTAGTGCATCATTGTGAGGTTGTATGATCCCCTTTGCATCCTCGTTGCCGAAAGATAAGATTCCTTCGCGGTCTGTAATCTCGAGTTCGCTTCTCCCTAGTGATGGACATTTTGGTGCGTTTCAACATCGGTTCCTGTGAGATACCGACTCCACCAATGATCATATTAATGACATGTTGAGGTTCGGTATCTTCTTGTTCCATTTGCCTATTAGAATCCCTATTTCTAAAATGATTCTTGGCTCGGTCGCTCAAGAATTCTCGAAGATCCCATTATTGAATAGTCGGATTATTTCTTCTCTCAGTTGTCGACAATCTTCCGTTCTATGACTGTGAGTTCCATGATATTTGCACACCAGGCAGGGATCCCTTTGAGCTGGATAGGATTGTAGAGGTCGAGGCTATTTGGAATCCTTGATTTGCCCGATGGCCGATGCGATAGCGGCTGCATCGATACTAAAGTTGTACTCCGATAGCCTCGGAGCTTCTTTAGGCCCGATAGACCCGTCGATGCCGTTTTTGGTTATAAGCCCTCGACATTTTAGACCTCGATCATTTCTCCTTTCGTTTCTTACATGGTTTCGACTGGATCCGCTGCTCCTCCGATCTTCATTATATGGCCGATATCGGTCCCTATTTGATTCTAGCTCGCGATCAGAGTCTCTCTTGATTCTTTCAAGGGCCCTGGCAGGATAAATAGACTCCGAAGAGGTTCCGAGTTGACCATCTTCAACTTTGATTTTCGGTTGATACCGATTGTGTACATCGGCCCAGGTAGTGGCGGGGTATTCTATTAAATTTTGCTTCAACTGTCGTGAAGCAATAGAGCTTCAAATGTTGAGTCCCTGAGTGAAAGCCTGAACAGCCCAATAATCAGCGACTGGTGGCAGATCCATTCGTTTCATTTGAAAACGAGACACGAATTCCCTGAGCGTCTCGTTATCCTTCTGTTTAACTTTGAAAAGGTCCGATTTTCTGGTTTCGACCTTGATGGCACCTGCATGTGCTTTTACGAAAGAATCTGCAAGCACAACAAATGAGTCAACAGAATTAGGAGGTAAGTTGTGATACCATATCATGGCTCCCTTTGACAGGGTCTCCCCAAATTTTTTCAGTAGAACAGACTCGATCTCATCGTCTTCCAAGTCGTTTCCTTTGATGGAACATGTATAAGAGATTACATGCTCGTTTGGATCGGTCGTTCCGTTATACTTAGGTATTTTGGGCATATGAAACTTTTTGGGGATCGGTTTTTGGGGCCTCGCTTGGAGGAAAAGGTTTTTGCATGAACTTTTTGGCATCTAGTCCCTTCAATATCGGGGGTGCTCCCGGGATTTTATCTACCCTGTAGTTGTAGGTTTCGACCTACTTGTCGTTCGCTTCGATCTTCTTTTCCCCTGATTCTACCCGCTTTCTCAGCTCCTCGAGCATCTTTATTATTTCGGGGTTAGTGCTTGACTCTTGTTCATTCGACCTTACTACGGCCGGTTTCGTTCTGTGGGTGACTTCTCGAGGTGGATCGGGTTTGATCCTGCTTGGAGTCTGGCTTTGGCTTTGCAACTGAGCTATTGCCACCTGTTGAGCTTGCAGCATTTTGAAAATCATGCGTAGGTTGATCCCGTCTTCTTCAACATTTTATGTATTTTGAGCTGCCGATCGGGCTCCACCACGGACGCTGTTTTCAGGGTCGGTATGCAAGTTTGCGTCGATGGTCAATCTGATCTACGACCCGAATTCCAACGGCATCAGTGGGTGGCCCTACATTATCGGGCACCATGTTGTTATTCTCATCTTGATGACCGGACTCATTGTCGATACGTGGGGGGTGCTAATTGAGAGTTTGCCATTTTTAGCCTGAAATCAAAGATACTTCACAGAGCAAGCGTAAAGCAGTGTGTATTATGTATGCTTGTATCAAATAACCACTATTATCCTTAGCCCCACGGTGGGCGCCAAACTGTATAACCTTAAAATTGGATAACAATTGAGCGGTTCTAAGGATACATGATATGAATTGGTACAAGGACGAGAGATTTGATTAACGTAGAGATAAACAATAGAAAGATAGATACAACCTTTACAAATTAAGCAAACTTGAGCCTTATGAGATTGATTTCCCTTAGCCAATAATTATGAGAGACTGAGCAGAAATGAGCTATGATCAAGCCTGAAAAAAATAGTGTATTGCTTTTGATCTGTGTTACAATGTGTCCCCCTGAACAAATAAGTCCCCTCTATTTATTGAGGAGATCTACCTTTTTAGACATTAGTCTATAATAAACATAGGTCCTTGATTTTGAAGACCGTTGGCTCTCTTTTAGACTAATTCCGTGATTTACGCCATAATGATTAGCTAGTGGCGAGAATCATGGGGCCCTGTCTAAAGAGTTGGCAAGGCTTTTCCTCGAGGTCGTTAGGAGCGAGGTCGGTCATGTCTTCAATAAATACGAGGGCAAGTCTCATGATATCAGTGATGCATTCAAGTCCGATATCGCCATATACTGACTATGTTGGATATTAGATCAATCTCCGAACTTCGATATCGAACTCGGTTTTTTCTGTAACTTCGAATTCTATCCAATTACCGTTTCATATGCTCGGCCGAGCATCGAGCTCGGTTTTACCCGTATACACATAGCTAACACAACTTGTAAATCGTAGTGCTCCTTCATTTCAACCATTCAATTTAATTCTATTTTTTTCACGTTTTACTTCTTCTCAAACATTGAAGAAAAAGTTAAAAAGTGGATAACTAAATATTGCAAAATAAACATAGTTTCTGTCTTTTCTCATTAATCTTGGTGCTATGTTAAAACAAAGAATTATAGTTTTGTGCATCGTTAGCATAAATTTCTTTTATACCATCATGTAAGATTGAATTATTTTAATTTTTTTCTTGTTTACAAAATTCAAACGCTATTTTTCCCCCTCCCTCTCTCTCGTCTTCCTATTGGGTTCACAGTTTATTATATAAATCTTTTGGTGGATTTCTCATAGATATATAGAATCGAGCCAGAGCTACTGGTTCTAATGAACGCATAACGTATATTGTGCCTTTGTCACTGATTCAATGGTTGATTTACATAAAAGAAACAAATTTCCTATTAGCTTTTTAATTAGTTAAAGATAATTAAAGTCTTGCTCTCTCTTCCTTCCCCATTAAAGTACATATATGATAAGATTAAAAAGCTACCTCAAAAAAATGCTAAACCAAATGTTAATCAATTCATATATGCGGACTGTTTAGGTTGCATAACATTGTTCCTGTGTTCAAGCTATGTGTGTGGAAAAGAAATGGTGGTGGTCTCAAATGAAAAAAAAAGAAGATAGAGGCAAAAATTACCCATTTTATCCGTGTGTGTTTTATTATATATGCTTATTTTTGAAGAGGAGTCTTGTAGCAACGATCAAATAGTTTTTTGTGACCTATAGGTCATGGGTTCAAGCCGTGGAATCAGCCAGTGATGCTTGCATCAGGGTAGGCTGCATGCAGCCAGAGGTGGAGCCATGATTTGAAGGTTATGGGTTCGGAGTTTTAATCCTTTTAAATTACTGGGTTCTAAGTTAATAATTTTTTTTGGTAATTAAAGTATTTTATTTACCAAGTAACAATATTTACAGTTCGTACTTCCTATCACAAGAGCAAAACTCTAGCATACCTCCTACTGGACATAAAGCCCCATCTAGGAGATACCTATCTTTAGAACTTCTACTGCTTCTACAGCTTAAAAGCTACTTCATATTCTAATTTATTACAGGGTACCAATTCAAATTATTCATTGCTCTATCTAGATAAGGAAATTTGGCAGCCCTTATATGAACTTCCTGTATGATCAATCGTAATATGGCATTACTTCTTCTCCTCTTCTTCTGAAAAATCACACTATTTCTTTCTTGCCAAATATGGTAGACTGCAGCTGCTAGGATCATCCTACATACTGCTGCTCCTGCACTCTTTCCTTTGCTTACCTGTGTCATCCATGTCACTTCCTCCTGCCAAGCTTTCTTTGGTCTTTTTATACCTTGCCATTCCAGTAGTCGAAGTCATATCTTCCCTGTTATCTCACAGTCAAAAAATAGATGTTGCACTGTCTCATTTTCCTTGGTACACAATGAGCATGTTTGATCTTCAATTACACCCCATCTTGCTAGCCTTTCTTTAGTAGCAGTCTTTGCTGAATTGCCAGCCTTAGAATGAATGTCCACTTGGGCTGTCCCTGATTATTGCATACTAGTTTCCTCCATGTCACCTTAGGAAAATCTCCTTGCATGGTTTTGTATAGTTGCTTGACAGAACATTTCTCCATCTTCTAAACATCTTCTTCTGATAGCCCTGCAGTTGTAAAGTAGTTCCTTGCTTTGAAAATCTTTTGTATGGCCCATGATGCATTTTTGGTTCTGTATTCCAGACTGTGTTCCCCTTTATGTAGTAAGTATGCACCCATTGAATCCACTTCTTCTATTTCCTTATACAAATACTCCATAGTAACTTGCAAATGGCTGCCTTGTTCCATAGCTCCACATTGATGAAGTTCAATCCCCCAGCTACTTTTGGTGCATACAGTTTGTCCCAGGCTATCAAAGCCTTCTTTGTTGGTTCAGCATTTCCTGTCCATAGGAACCTTCTACAAATTGCTTCTATGAAATGGACAATTTTCTTGGGCAAGATGAAGATCTGAGCCCAGAAAGTTTGTATAGCAAATAGCACACTCTTGACTTGGACTGCTCTTCCAGCATATGACAGAAATTTTGTGGTCCAACTTTGAATTCTGCTTAGCATCCTCTTTATTAAGGGTTCACATTGAATGGCAAACAGTCTCTCTGTGCTCACAGGAACACCTAGATATCTGAATGGTAGCTCACCTTTAGTATAGCCTAGTATGTCCATAATTTGCTGTTGGATCATATTGTTCACACCACCAAAATAAATGCTGCTTTTGTTTGGATTAGCAATTAGACCTGAGGCTGCTAAGAACATTTGGAAGTGCTTGTGCAGCATCTGGACTGATTGAATATCACCTCTACAAAATAGGAGTAAGTCATCTGCAAATTCCAGTTGAACTAGGTTGAATTTGGCACACCTTGGATGGAACTTAAACTGCTTATTGCCCTTCAGTGTTTTCAAAGACCTGCTTAGATAATTGTGAAGCTGCCTTAAACCTTTTCTTGCTTCAAATGGTACAGATGGCTTACCATTGATAAACACAGAATAGGACACATTTGTGATGCAGGCCATTATCCACTTCACAAATATTTCAGGGAAGTTCAGTAACCTCATCACTTGTTCAATATACTCCCATTCCACAGAGTCGTATGCCTTTTGCATATCTATTTTGAGCATGCATCTAGGAATATTCTTCCTCCCATATCCCCTGACCAGTTCATGGCTCATAAGAATGTTGTCTGTAATCAATCTCCCAGGTACAAAGACACCTTGACAATTATCTATCAGTTCTTCTATCATATCCTGCATTCTTGTTGTGAGTACTTTTGAAATTATCTTGTAGAGAACAGTACAACATGAAATTGGTCCGAAATCCCTTATGTTTGTTGGATTCTGAATCTTTGGTATCAAGGTGATTGTTGTGCAGTTAATGGCTTTGCACATATATGCACTTTCAAAGAACTCTTTAACTGCTGCAGCCACTTCCTCCCCCAATATGTGCCATATTTTCTTAAAAAAGAAAGCATTGTACCCATCGTACCTTGGTGCCTTGTTGTCATCAATGTCCATTATAGCTTGTTTCACTTCTTCTCTGGTAATTGGTCTTATTAGCTGCAATTGTTGCCTCCTATTTAGTATATGGCCCTTCTGCATGATCTCAGGATTAACAACTGGCAGTTGTGCTGCTGCAGTACCAAGTAAACCTCTATAAAAGCTTAGGATTTCTTCCTCCACTTCAGCTAGACTTTGTAGGAGTTGCCCAGTTCTAGTGACTAATTTGTTAATGCTATTCCTTGCTTGCTTGTTCTTCATGCAAGCATGATAGTATGTTGTGTTAGAATCACCAAGATTAAGCCACTGTATCCTGGACTTTTGTTTTATAACACTTTCCTTAACCATCAGTCACTTCTCCAAATCTAACTTTGTAGCTTTTTCAAGGGCTACTGCCTCATCATCTTGACCTGGGGTGTTCAGTGGCTGTTGTATACTTTCTAATCTCCCCCTTGCTGCTTGTATTTTGCTTTCTATTCCACTGAACTCTTGCTTATTCAGTTGCTTTAGGGCCCCTTTTAGTGTTTTGAGTTTATTCCACACAGAAATCATGGCAGGTCCTTTTTTGATGTTCCTCCAGACTTGCCTTACTGTTCCATCAAACTCAGTTAAGCTTGCTAAACAGTTGAGAAATTTGAAGGGTCTCATGCCTGCTTGGTTGTTGATTTCAAATCCCACACTTAAAGGACAGTGATCTAAAAAACCTGGATTCATAATGATTCCCTCCATGTAAGGCCATTGTTGTATCCATTTTGCATTAACCAGGATTCTATCAATCCTACTATGGACATGGTTATTAGTCCATGTGTATTGCCTCCCCACAGTCTTTAATTCATCTAATCCTGCATCTACTAGGAACTCTTTGAAATCCCTTATATCACTCTCCTGCACAGGGTTTCCACTGATTTTATCCTCACTAGTTAGGGCAGTATTGAATCCACCTTTATGAGGCAAGGATTGTTCATACCCTGCATTGACACCTTCAATTCCTCCCATAAACTTTTCCTACCTTGAACTGTGTGTTTACCATAAACTGCACAGTAATTGAAACTGGTTCTGTGCTGCATCATAGTTACCTTGCCTATTAGAAATTACTCATGAGTTCCGATCATCAACCAATCCACCTGAGTTGGATCCCATGCTACCCATATTCTACCACCTGGAACTTCAGTATAATTGTCAGTCCACCTCCAGTTGTTAAAAGTCTTCTTTATTATTGAGTTTGCATTGCTTCTCTTCACTCTATGTTCTATAATAGCTACCAATACCACTTTATTTGTCCTACAAATTTTTTTTTAGTTCTTTTTGCTTATATATTTTATTCGAACCTCTCACATTCCATGCTATAATGTTCAACATGATATGGGTGTTTGTTGTGGATCACCTTCCCTAGCCTTCTTAGTCTGCTTCTCCCTCACACCTTGGGCTTCAAATAATTGAACTATCTTCTGAGCAGTATCAACTAATGCTTTGAAGGCATTACCAATGTCCACATCATTTTCCCTTACCACTTCTGCATTCTTCTTTGTAGCAGATTTCCCTCGAGCAACTTGCCACTGTGGATCAGCTTCCTGCTTACTTGATTGCACATTTTCTGCTTCCTCCAATTGATCAAGGAATCTTCCTTGAGCATCAATTTTATCTACAGAGGCTCAAGATTTCTGACTTTCTTCCACTCCTGCTTTTGCTTTATTTTCATACTCTTCTGTATCATTCCTTCCTGTTTCTGCTGCTTTTGATCTCAACAGGAATGACCTAGTTGGCAGCATGTTTGGCAGTAATGTTGTTTCCAATTATATTGAATCATCTGCTCCATCACCTTCCCTCTAGGATCATACAGTTTAATCCTCTCTGACAAAGGTCTTGTAACATCCATTTCAATTAGAACCCTGGCATATGAGACTCTTTCAGCTATTGTAGTATAAGCATCAGCATACACTGGCTTCCCCAATCCACTTCTAATTTTACTTAAGGCCTGCTTACTCCAGTAGTTGAGTGGCAATTTTGGGAGTTTCACCCATAAGAGAATGGTTTTCAGCACTTCTTCATTGAAATCAAAGTTCTCCGACCATGGCCTAATTATAATTGGCCTGCTATTCAGTGTATAAGGCCCATTCAGCATCACATCCTCTCTCTCTTCAGTGTTGCTTAACAGTATGATCAAGTACCCATCGTTGTGGTAGAGCACTTTAGGTTTCTGAACATTAGCCCATTGGTTAGCTATGAATCTCTCAATAGCTCCAATTGATGGAGTATTCCCCATCACATAGAATATAACTGCTCGATTCCACTTTAGGTTCTCCTCTTCGATATCCTCTTTATATTACTAAAAAAATTATAGATGAATGGTAACTATCAGTGTGACAGTAAAAGCTGTAACAGTACGTATTTTTGTATTGTGTTAGCGAACTTAGCTACAAGGTTGAGGAATATGTAGATTGCCATTTAAAAAAGACAAAAAACATCTTATAATGCAATTTACAAGTCCAATTTAGTAAATTTGACATATAAGTTGTAGTGAAATCGTGCTTTTAAAATAAACCGCCTTTCAAAAATATGATTTATAATCGGACAAAAAGCAACGTATATTTATTATAGATTTTGCCAAATGCAACTTATACATCGATCTATATAGTTTGGAGTTGGAAATGCGACTAATGAATTTGTCAATTATAAAATGCAGTCGTCAAATGCGACTTATCAATGATAAATCCCTTCGTCAAGGCATCTTATAAATCGCAAACACCAAATGCAACTAACAAGCTGTAATAATTAGAGAAACTTTAATAATTTTTTATTCATTTAATTGTAAATTAATGAAATCCCAATAACGACCTCATCACCGACTTTCAACCCCTCTCTCTCTCTTCGTCAAAATTTCTGAGCAAAGACACAGAGATTTGCTTTTGAATCTCCCAAAAACCCTATGCGGAGATAGGGTTATTGGAGTAAAAAGTGGATCAATATTTTTAATATGGCATTTTCATGGCGTTTAATCGGACTGTGCATTCTTCTTCTATCATCAATCGCTACCGGTGATGATGATATCTCACGCGCCGCCCCTGCAAATTCCTCAACCTCCTGCAACAATCCTTATCGATTGGTATAATTTTTTATTCTTTCCTATTATTCGGATTCGTTCCGCTCATAATTTATTCGCAAAAAGGAAATGGTGGCAGTGGTGGATAGACAGTATCTAATCAATTTTTACGTGAAAAATTACTAAAATTTAAATTTTGAGCTCATAGTTTCAAAAATGTAATAGGTTCTACAGTAATAAGCTGAAGGTTGAACTTATCAAATTTGAATCCGGAATTTGACTCTGCCTGGTGGTAATTATGTGGAAACGCAGTTGGGAAAGAGGTTTCTCTTGTATTTTTCGAGTTTTAGAAGGCATAGTTTATTTGAAACCAAATTATTAGGTATTGGATTGAAATGGGTCCAAATAGAACAGAATGAATATAAAGCAGTGCCAGTGCCAGAAATTCATACAAGGGGATTTAAAAAATTTCTAGAGTGTCACATTCAGGATTTGAACTTGTGATCTAGGCAATTCTGAACCCCTTTACCACTACACATTAGAATCTTTTTTACCGATGAAAGAGCTACACTAGAATCTTTCTTATGTCAAGGAGATTCAACATTTCATATATAACCAAAAAAATTTGTTGTACCCTATATGCGCAGTACATTTTTTTGTCGAAGGGGATTAAATTGAAATCCCTTATCTCCCTTTAGCTCCACCAATAATATAGAGTATTCATGTAGCAAACACTGACTAGTTCGAGACGAAGATCAAGAATTTCTAATAGAAAGTAAGATTGGTTGGTGGGCTGTTAAGCCTCTTATCACAGATAGCGGAGAAAGTGAGTTGTTGTTACTGTTGTCATTGTTTTGTCTTAAAACTACTCTATAGGGTATTGCAATGATCGTTCAAGGTTGCTGCTACCCTGATAATGAGAACTTGTAGCCAAATTTGACCTATCTTTTAATCAACATCTAATTCTGAGGTTTTAGTTTGGCGTATCATAAGGTTCACAAAGTTTAGTAGTATGAGTTATGCACAAGCAGAGTCTACTAATGAAATGGTTATGGAGATCTAACATGGAGGAAGATGCCTGCTGGAGAAAGATAATTAACTCTAAGCATGGAATACAAAATAATTGGTACAAAGTTTACTTCCTTACCTTCTGGAGTAGGCAGGCCCCTGGAGGTACATTTGCAAAATGGGGGAAGACTTCGAGGAGCATATATACTTTGAAGTAGGAGATGGAACGAAAATAAGATTTTGATTAGGCAAGGTGGGGAAATAATACATTAAAAGATGCATTTCCCAGCATATTTTCAAATGATCTACTCTTGTGGCAACTATTACGGATTGTAGAGATGATACTTGGTGCCATATCATTAAGAAGGAATTGTCAGGATTGGAAAGTCAGTTGCTTGGCAAGGCTAGTAGACAAACTGGAACTGGAAAATTTGTAAAGACAAAGCATGGATAGAATCTGATGGAATGGGAACAACAGAGGTATTTTTACAATCGAAGTTGCTACCAGGTCTTGACAAACACAGGAAATATTGTACAGTCTTGGGATCTTGACCATGGAAAGGGATATTGAGAATTAAAGCTCTAACCAAGGTGATTTATTATAGAGCTGGATAGTGATGTATGAAGCTTGGAAAAACAAGACAACTTGATGAAGAGAGGATTTAACCTTTCAATATGCTTTCTATGTAAAGAAAGCATTTTTCTTGCATTATCTGGTGGCCAAGGAAATTTGTAGCATGTTCCTAAACATGTTTTTAGTTCAACAGGTGATGCCAATTAGTCTTGAGGAGGCTTTTATATGCACTATGCCGGTGCCTAAGGGAAGTGGAGAAAGAAAGAAAAAGATATGGCAAGCAGTACCAAATTTTATATTTTGGACACCATGGAAAGAAAGGAATGCAAGATACTTTGAAGAGACCTCTACTATGCCTGGAACCCTGTACTACAAGCGGAATGCCTCTTGAACCTTTTTTTGGGTGTAAACATACGGATGTATCTGATGTAATATGTTTGTGGACTTCATTGGATCCTTGAGTTCTGCATAGGAGCTATTAATACTTTTGAAATTATGCTTCTTTTGGATGCCAGCGTTAATAAAAGTATCTTTACTTCATCAAAGAAAAACAAAAGAGCAGTACAGAGAAGTTCTATGTGCAACCAATCCAATGAGAAAAATGAAGATCTACGATTGGGAGATTCATACCATCACCGAGTTGTATGAATGTGAAAACGGGTGTCATTATTGGAGTTACATCTTCGAATTCGACATAAGGTAGCCTAACTAGTTTTAGATTAAGATGTAGTTGATCGATTATTTGATTGGTTATTTCTGTATCTGTTCCTTGGTGATTTGGGAGTGTGAGGGGTGCTTAAGAATTAGGAAGTTGGGTTCTAACCATTTCATGTCATGCCTTCTTTCAAAAGATGTAAATTTTAATGACTACGAGAAGATTGAGTCAGTCTGTTTTGTTGTTGTGACAAGGTATTCTTTGCTTTAACTCTGTTATGCACCTCTGTAAACATACTGAGTTATTTCTTCATACCAAGTTACTTCTTTCTTTTTGTACAGGTTCTGGTAAAGTTGTGGATTGATGGTGCTGAGCATGAACAAATAGGTGGCTTAAGTGCGGCATTTGGGTCTCTTTTACCTACTAATATTAAAAATACCCCCAGATTGCCTGCTACATATACAAAACCCTTGAATGGCTGTTCTAGTTCCTCTTCTAAGGTATTTATTCCAGATTCCTGACAATGCCTTTATTCTTAGGTAAATAGCCAGCATCTCAGAGGCTTTTCAATTCGTCATCTATAACTTTTGGTTGCAATTCTTACTTTGACATATGAAGAAGGTTTACTTTTGTTATACATTGCATAAAGCAGAGATTTTTGTTTACTTTGGTCTAGTTATCAGGATCTATTGCACTAGTTCTTCGCGGTCAATGTGATTTTCTAACGAAGGCTGCGGTTGCACAAGCAGGAGGTGCTGCAGGGATTGTGATGATAAATGATCAAGAAGGTTGTCATCCATGACTCATTGCCATTTCAGTTCTTATTTTCTTTTAGTTTTTGAGTTTTTACTTTTTTGGTGATTTTGTCTCCCCCATCTCTTCCAGAAATGACACTGCTTTTTCCTGCTATCCTTTAGATCTTTTGGAGATTACTTGTCCGGACAATTCTACGGTATCAAACATAACAATTCCTGTTGTGACCATTTCAAAAGCCGGAGGAGATGTCATTGACAAATATATCTCTGCGGGAAAGAAAGGTAAAGTCTTGGCTTCGTGTATATTAGCTCCGTTTTCTGTCAAGGGTTAACTTTCTGTTGATTCTAGTTCTGGTTTTCAAGGTATCTGGTATCTTAGGATATGATTTATACTTTTTTACAGTACATACATTGTTATTCACCAGTTTCAATTGTCCATGTAATATGTAGTGCGATTCTTGTGTCACTGTACAGAGTATGTCTTGCAAAATGCTGTTACACATGTCCTTTTTTGAGGATGTGATATGATCCATATTTATATGACATGCATGCTTTGCAGGGAAAATTTTCTATTTACGTGTGTGCCTTCAACACTAATGAAGTGCGAAATTAGTATGTTTGTTGTGCATGCCATTGTTACTTTGGTGCTATCTCCTTGTACTTGTGTCTACTAATCCATTTACCTGTTAGAAAGACCAATCGAGTAACATCAAGCTGGCTCAAATGATTTGAGACTATATGAGAAGTCTCATTTCACAAGGATGGCCGATAAATAGATTTTGGATGCTATATAAGCGATATAAGATGTTCAGTTTGAATGATTGTTCAGAGTGTTCTAGAGATCTCTGCTTTTCATCTCACTTCATCCTCATTTTTAATGCTCAGTCATCAGATGATGTGGTTCAGGAAGTTCTGAAAGGTAAAAGGCTTGTACTGCTTAATTGGTTAAGGTTTCAGGTCATCGAAAGGGATTTAGGAGTATACGACAAATGTAAAACTGGGAATAAACGGAGATTTAGAGGTTTTCAAAGTTGGTTTTTTGCTGCTGCAGAAAATCTTGGAGATCAGATGATGCTCATGACAGAAGGATCTGGTTTGGGCTCCAGGAGAATTGGGGTAGTTTGTAAAAGTTGAAGTGAGAAAGGAGATATGGAAATTTGAGAAGTTTAGGTTTTCGGCACAATGGGCTGAAGGATTTGAGTAATATGGTTTTTTTGGCAGGTGTTTCATTGAAAGAGGTATACAGCAGTAGAAAGACTACACAAAAGGTTGACTTTTTTCACAAAAGCATCTCATCATATATACAGGGTGTATTATTAAAAAAGATTCAAGACTAAGAATGTCTCTAGGACCTGTGAGAAAGGCTTCTCGATTCCTGGTAAAGCCCATGGTTACATTCACTTTGAACAGACAATACACATGAGTGCTGAAGCAGGACCTCCTGAGCAACCTCCAAAGCTCTGTTGGAAAATTTTGAGTATTAATTACCATTTCAAAGATAAAAAGACTGAGTATTCAGAAGCGGATCCAGGATTTCAAGATGATGGGTGCACTATTGGGAAAAGGTGGATCTAGAATTTACATTAGATGGGTTTAACTTTAGTTTCTTACCAGTTACCATGAACCCATTAAACTTTTGAAGTTCAAAATTATACTTCTTGAAATTTTAGTGATTTTCTCTCTCTCACACACACACACACACACACATATATATATATATATACACTCCGTGCAAAAAACAAGACCGCCCGAAGTCGGATTTGAACCGCCAATTTTGTAGAGGTGCACCCAATAATTATTATACCATAGGAGTCTTTAAGCATGGGAGCACGCACATATATTTAAGTAATTTCAAAGAAATATAACATTGTTATACATGGTTAAGGAAAGGAGTACGGGTTCACGTGAACATAAGATTTCTTGTAAAGATTAAAAAGTTGCCTGAGGTGGCTTTTTCATGGGAGAAAAAAGTTATCAGAGGGTCATCGATTAGAGTGGCTGGATTAGGCTTGAACTAATATGATGGATTAAGAATATCAGGGTGCATACTAATCACGGAGACTGGGAGTGAAAAGACATCCTCCATATGGTAAGTAATGGTATATAACTGGCTTTGATGATGGGATGACTTGGTTCTTAAACACTGACTGAGGATAGAATATCCGTGCTCACTAATGACAATGTGCATTTAAACTATATAGTAGTGGCTTCTCTTGCTACTCTGTCCATTGTGAATTTGTCATCATGCTTGTTTTAATTCTTGTTATCTCTTGTTGTTCCTCTGTTCTTGGATCATGGAAGAATTACAGCATGACGGGCATATTTTCTCTTAATGCAGTGGAGATTCTGTTGTATTCGCCAGATCGCCCCATTGTGGACTACTCAGCCATGTTCGTATGGCTGATGGCTGTTGGCACAATTTTTTGTGCATCCTTTTGGTCGGACCTTACTGCATCTAAGGAAAGCAATGACTATGAACAGGCACCAGAGGTTCCAAAAATATGCATCCTGATATATCTTTACATTTAATTTATACAGCCCCTTATGTTTTTACAGACTTAATTAGCAATGCTCTGCTCGTTTTAATCAACTTTTCATACTGTATCTTGAAGTTAATATCTTAGGTTTTAGGCTGCTGCATTGTGTTGGATTTTGGAATTATACACTTAGGAATAGCTGCAGCCTTTCAAAAGTTTATCTACCCACATCACCAAAATATCCAGGAAGGGACACACGTATATCCAAAGTTCACTCATAGTCAATACATAATATATTCTTTTATCAGTCAAGAGAATTTCATTGAGGTCTATTGGAAATCATTTCAGAGGATCTTCTTTATCAAAAATCGTTCCAGAGGATCTTTTGGAATGGTCAAGCATGTATTGCTTTGTTTCATTTGTATTATTACGAGATTGTACCCTCTTATAGCCCTTTTGTTGTTTGGATGAAGTAAGTAATTATTAATAAAAGGCATCCAGAAGATGAAAAATACAATGGTAGCAATAAAGTTAGCTCCAGAATAATGTCTATGCTAGAATCAGCGACCTAACAGAATCCAATGAGTTATCAACACATTTAGCCCTTTTGTTTTCTTTTTGACTTAATGTAGTTCAGAGCTTTTGAAGCAGGAAGATGCAGCGGGATTACTTATTTTTCTTTGTTTAAAAGTTAATGCTGATTGCTGATAGGGTAAGTTGGACACCAGTAGCACAGACAAGACACTTGTTTATTTACAAGTCCCGTGACATGTATTTTTGCATTTGGATTCTACTGGTAGGAAATTTGATTGCAACTTAGGTGAACCACTGGGAATTATTAGAGCATGAGAAGATGGGGAGGAAAAGATACCAAACAATTCTTTTAGGAAGAGAAAGTGAGATTCTATATGTTACCTAAGCCAAGGATGAATGAATATCTTGCATTATCGGTGAGTATGGTCCATTAAAGTGGAGAGGTATCAGGAGCAGAGTGGTGCTTAAGGCATTTTAGCTATGCATCCTGACATGACTGAAAGCTGTAAATTCTTCCCCGTTGAAGGAAAAGGAAAGAATGCAGATGATAGGTTCACGGCAATAAAAAACACTATCACTGGCGTAACATGTATTAGATTTGTTAAAATGTGCAATTCTTAAACAATGAACTGATGGCAATGGTACAAAATTCTCGGTCACTTGTCGTAATTTAATATATCTAGCTTGTTACAGTATATTGCTGTGTAGCAGGTGCTCCATCTTTTTTTAAGTTTGGAGGTGATGTATGTTTCTTATTTGTATACTATGTGTCCCTTTTTTCCCATTCTTTTTGCTTTGAGTAAAAGATTCAGACAAATCACTATTACTTTTGATGATTAATGGCTGTCAGACTAGTTTATATGTTCTTCCTTTCTCATTTTTAGGTACATGCTGGAGGCGCCAGGGAGGAAGATGACAAGGAAATTCTTAATATCACTACAAAGAGTGCTTTCATGTTTGTCATCTCAGCGTCTACGTTTCTGCTGCTACTTTACTTTTTCATGTCGGCTTGGTTTGTCTGGCTGCTGATAATACTTTTCTCTATTGGTGGAGTTGAGGTACTCAAATAATTCTCTACTTTGACTTGATCACGAAGCCAAGCTAACTTGTTTTGAACTTGGTTAAGATAAAACCATCTCACTTTGTAGCACTGCGTTTCTCTGCTCATGGTGCTAGTAGTTGACAGATTATTGGCCATCTATTTTGTACAAAAAGGGAGCACAATGATAAGCAAAGACGATGCCATCCACAAATTAACCACAAGCAAGCCTTTCAAAACAACCCGAAACCAGAAACTGCACTCAAACTGACCCAAGCAGTCAAATCAAACAGAAGCTGATTAATAAGCCAAAAATGAAACCAACTCCCACAAACCATACTAAACCTTCAATCACAATTTATGTTTCCAAAATGACCCACTAGTTATAGTGTCCTTTCAGCTGATTAACTTATTAGTTATGCTGTACATAGCATTACCAGTTATATTGTAATAAAGCTAGGCTTTTAAACCAAATTTAGTCAAGGGAATGCACCAACTGTTTCTTTTATATTCTTTTTGCCTGGTTGAATCAAAGACAAAAGTGATCTATTTTTCCACGTTTGCTCATAAGAAGATTTAATGAAATTTTGTGCTGAATGCATTTTCTCTAGGTTGCCTTACTCTTTAGAAGGGTTACCCTTCTCCAGCTCTAGAAAGATTAAAGTTTATGGATTCATATTGAGCATTTTTGCATTTTTATGCATCTTATTTGAATAGAACTTAGGTTTCTTTCAGTTTGGTTGATATTGTCTCTGCTTATTGACTTTTAATGGTTAATTGTTTCCTTCTCAGGGAATGCATAGCTGTATAATATCCCTGGTATCAAGGTATAATATTTCCAAGAATGATTGTCTGTCTGTCAGATTAACGTATGGAATAGATTTCTAATTAGCTCTTCTACTTTGTTTCCGACAATATTGTGAGTAGCAAATGTAAAGGTTGTGGAAGGAAGACGTTGAATTTGCCGCTTCTTGGGGAAATTTCTGTTCTGTCTCTTGTGGTCTTGATAATATGCGTGGCATTTGCCATCTTCTGGGCAGCAACTAGGAAAGCATCATACTCTTGGATTGGCCAAGATATTCTAGTAAGCTCATTAGTAAAATTTCATGCATTGGTTTGCATAATGGAACTGGAATTTTTTTTGGCACTTTGATCTGTATGTTGGTACTATGAACCGGATAATAATCTACTCAAGCCAGTTATCTTGTTCTCTGATAAATATGCATCATAGTCACTCTAACTTTCACTCTTCTAATATTTGCACTCTCAAATGCAATTAAAATTAAAGAACCCTTTTTTTGCCAGGGAATTTGTTTGATGATAACTGTTCTGCAGTTGGCTCAGTTGCCTAATATAAAGGTCTGTTGATAGCTTCCATATGTTTTTCGATGAGAGGAGTTGGTAGCTTATTTTGCTTCACCGTGATTACTATTTTGCTTTAGGTTGCTACAGTGCTTCTGTGTTGTGCATTTCTCTACGACATCTTCTGGGTTTTCCTTTCACCTGCTATATTCCATGACAGCGTAATGATTGCTGTAAGTTCTCTCTTTAGCTACATCTTTCTCTCTGTACCGTTCATGAGACTTTCTATGTTGTGGTGACTGGTGAGCTCCCAATTTTAACTGTTATGTAGGATGTGTCATATCATATATTCATATTTGTTTTGAGTAGTGTTTTTCCTACTTAATTCCTAAAAGTTTTATCGCATTTTTTTAACCTATATGAATATGGAAAATCTGTCAGTTAAACAAGACTTCTAGTGAACAATGGTCTTAGACTCTCATTTGTATACAGCTGATTCTGGGCTCAAGCATTTGTGCCTCATATGATATATTTACATGCAATGACATAGCACAAGTACAACTTATCACCTAGCAGAACCAAGCTGGCTTGTTTATATATTAGATTCCTTAGTCCACATGGCTGGGTTTGAAGGCTAGACCCTTGTGCTGGCAGAAATCATTGGGAGTGTTGTCATTTATCTCCTCCTGTTTGTTAGCGAGAAACTCAAATTCTGCATGTTGATTGGTTGAGTTCACTGTCTGTTTTGTAAAAGTCTTCGTTCTATGTTAGACTATGTTGCGTGGACTCTCCAAAATGTAGCCGCACCCGTGTCGGATCCTTCAAAAATGCACTACTTTTGGAGGATCCGACACGTATCCGGCCACATTTTCGGAGAGTCCGAGCAACATAGATGTTAGAGTGTTTAATTGTGTAGTAATGACTAATGATTCAATCGCTTTATCATTTATATTGGGTTTAACCTTTTTGGCTATCTATTAGGTTATATAAGGATTTACTGATATGATAATTTAAGCTTCAGTTTGAATTTTAGAACATGAGCATGCTCATATGTAACAATGATTGTTTTGATAAGGTATTTTATTCACAAAAGAACCAAGAACTTGCTAGGGCTGGTGAGAAACAGAAAATCGAGTATAGTTCTATTTAAGTGAACTTAATTGAATAAAGGAAGATAAATTGAGTATCAAAGAGAGTAACCCGAAACCTGCAAGGAATAAACTTGATCAGAAGATATACATCAAATTTTCTTGAATTCTAGGACCTGTGGATCTCAAGAACATAATATTAAATAATTAACCTGAAGACTCAATCAAAGTTTTCTATAATCGATGTGGATTGTAGACATCTCACTGAAATGAAACTAAAGCATTTGATGGTTTTACACATGAATGAACTCATGATTTTTGTGAAACTTCAGCAGAATAGTTAAGATCATATAGATGTATCTAGGGGCGAGCTTAAATTGTGCAACTATGTATACTTTATGTTTTATACTTTATGTTTTAATGGTTCAATAATTGCTTTGCATTTTCGCTATACGGCAGTAGCATTTTGGTTTGATTGTTTACTTCAATAAGCTGGAGTAATACACGAAATTGTGTCCTTCACTGTCACAGGAAGATTTTTTAGCTCTTAGAAGCTAACATCGAATTTTCTCACATTACATTTCTCGAGTTATTCCCTTCTCATAGGTTGCCCGTGGTGACAAAGCTGGCGGAGAATCCATCCCAATGCTTCTGAGAGTTCCTCGAGTTTCAGATCCTTACGGTGGCTATGATATGATTGGCTTTGGGGACATTCTCTTTCCTGGTTTGCTGGTTTGTTTTGCTTTTAGGTATCCCTTTGTCCTTCATCCATCTTGAAAGCAAAATTTGTTACCTCCCAAAAATGAAAAAGATCGAAGAACATTGTCTAGGTGAAACAAGAAGTATATTCCTCTGTGTATTAGTTTTCTATCTTTGTTCTTCGAGGATATTCAGATATTACATGTTTATAGATAGGTTGAATAAAAATGAACTGTCGTCACGAATCTTTTTGATAATTGCCTATCTCTGCTCTCATATAATTTCTTATTAGTTATCAAAATATCTCCAAGTATCCCGGTTATTGAAGAAAGAAAATGGTTCCTATGACAGTGAGTAAAATTAAGAAATTGATATGGGGGAAATGTGTTGGATGTAGAGCTGAAAGATGCTCTCAATGCTATGGTTGCTCACTTTAATGAGTCGACTACCTTTTCCCTTGTACAGAATTAAAGTTATTTAATATCCTTTCATCTGATGAATTCACTTCCTTTCTAGAAAAGGCAAGGAACCTCCTGTTAATCCTCTTTTCTATCATTTTTGCAGATTTGACAAAGCTAGAAGGAAGGGTGTACTAAATGGATACTACCTCTGGATGATAGTTGGTTATGGAATTGGTGGGTACTTTGCTTAAGTATTATTTCTATCTGTTTTTAGCTACTTTGCTAATTTTGTTCTCCGACCCTTTTTTTAAATGATGTTACTCAGTTGCTTGAAACCATTAACACTTGGTAACACGCGTAGAAATGCCTAAAAAGTGTGTGAAATATAAATATGTTTAAAGCACATTTTTAACGAAATCAAAACCGATGTTGACAAGTAGATCTTGAAACCTGTTATTCTTTTCCTTTTATCACTTGTTTAAAATTTCCTCCCTTACTCATTCGGTATCCTATTCCAAATCAACTTGGAATTCTTGCAGGTCTTTTATTCACATACTTAGGTTTGTATCTAATGAATGGATATGGTCAACCTGCTCTTCTATATCTCGTGCCCTGCACGCTAGGTATGTCAGTTTTATGGCCTCTTGAACCAAAATTTGTGTTTGGTCGTTATATATCTTTTTTTTCCGTCGTTTTTGACCTTTAATCTTTAGGAACTTATGTGGTGCTGGGATTGGTGAGGGGCGAACTTAAAGACCTATGGAACTACGACAGTGAATCAACAAAAGTTGCAGACTCACTATTGGAAGACGCTTGATAGATGAGAGAATTAAACATTAAATCTACAGACACTGATAGTCGGGAGAAGAAATATTAAATCTACAAGCACAAGCCGTTGGTGTATTCTTTCCATGCTATTTGTATAAGCTGTTCATAAAATTCAAACTTTATTCAGGAAATTCTTGGCTGTGTTTTATATGTATATTCCGTTCACGACAATGTTTTTTCTTTCACCTTTAGTTTCCACTGCAGCTGTTCTTGATTAGTATGTAACAACATCACAGCAATCATACAAAAGAAAAGTTATAATGTAACAGATTTAGTAGTCAAAATTTTCCCTATTGTTACTGCTAGCTCTCTGCTTTCCATTTGGAGACAAGTCTTCGAAAAACCTACAACAGATGAAGTCATGCTTTAATGCATATACTCATTATATATGTCCAAAAATGAGATTGCTCACAGAAATACACAAATGATTAAGTCATGCTCTGAAAGTTATCTACAAATTTGATAATTATAAACGAACGAAGGATGTCGCTTAGTGGTCAATGAACTGAGTGCAAACTTTAGAGAATAGGACTAAAGTTCAAGTGGAGACAAAAACCACTAGGTGTATTCTCATATGTGTAAGCCCTGATGGTCCCATTTACCCGATACCTTTACCAGTGGGAGGTAGTAGGAAGCAGAGCTATGATTTGAAGTTCGTGGGTTCGGGATTCTACTCCTTTTAAGTTACTGGATTCTAAATTAATAATTTGTACATATTCAATTAATTCCTTAAGACATATATATTTTGAACCAAAATTATCGAGTTCTGCCGATTCATAACTCAAAGGCTAGCTCCGCCCCTGAGTAGGTGCCCGGTGGATAGTCGATGTGCGCGCACACTGACCGAGACACCACCACTATAAAAAAATTGAAAATCATAAATGAGGATGGACCAAAAGAATGATTTCAGAAAATTAATTTCCGTGGTAATAAGAAATTTTGATGAACTTACATTTCCATAATTCTCTTTCTCTTATCACTGCAAATGTAGGAGTTAAGCTGTTCAACCCCCATATTGGCAAAAGTCTGGTCTAGATCACGATTGAACAAATTACATGCATCTAATTTTGCAGAGGACTCAGCTGTATCAGGTGTACTAGAGAGATCTTTAAGTTTCTCAATCAAAATGAAACCTGCCAAATAGACATTATGAGAAAATAATAAAGGTGTTTACCCTGGAATCCGGATAACAATTGAATTTATATGGGGTTTTAAGGATCCGTGAACTAAAAGATACAAAAGGTTTGGATTGAGGAAAATAAAAGATAAAGACTCAACAATTGCTGCTAAAGTAAATAATCGCAGAATATAATATTGCTTAGAACAATTGTGCTTGATAGCGTACAAGAATTGAGAGAGATGATACCCTAGTGTAATGGTTTCCGATCCCCTCTTTATGGGGTCTTCTCCCCTTTTATACATTCTGATTAAGGGTAAAAATAAGGTAGGTAAATTAATTACATCGTGGATCCCTGTAATTACGCCTTAATGGCCTGAAGTGGTTGAGAAAATCACGTTTGGGCGAGATATCCGGCGACGCTTGGTTATCCGTTACGAGTCCGGCTTCCGACCTTGTGTGTTTCTCCATCCGGTGGTGACTCATATCGAGCTCTGCAACGGTCTCGAAATGACTCGACCTCGGTTGCTGACGTGGCCGTCGTTCTACCTTGCATCCAGGTCGGGTTCGATGGCCCCGACTTGCCCCGGACCGGACCCAACCCGGTCGGGCTCAAGCAAAAAGGGTATCACCCAATACAGATAGTCCCCTCGTTTATTAGAGAGTAATGATAATAAACGATATGATCGGTGACGTTCCCCGAAGAATTCGAGGATGGCTCTGATTGACTCCGGGAATAGGCTATGCTTTGTTTTGTTTTCCCCTCTTATGTAATTGCTCCGGTAGCGAGCTTTTTTATGAAACATTGCCCTTTGCCATCTATTGCTCCTTTTTCAATCTTGTTATTACTTTGCCTTTTATCTTTTTGGAACGATGGTAGTCCTTTATGTTTTTCGAAGTAGTCTCCGAGTGAATGTATTCGAACTCAGGTGAACTTCGACCTTTGGGTTTTCTCAAGGCAGTCCCCGAGTGAGTTGATTCGAGCTCGGGTAAAAAATCAAACCTTACGTTTTTCAATATAGTCCTCGAACGAGTTTATTCGAGCCCGGGTGAAGTCTAACCCTTAGGTTTTTTCGAAGCAGTCCCCGAGTGAGTTTGGTCGAGCTCGGGTGTAGTTCAAACCTTAGTCCCCGAGTGAGTGTATTCGAACTCGGGCAAAATTCAAACCTTAGATTTTCACAAGATAATCCCCGAGTGAGTGGAATCGAACTCGGGCAGAAAATCCAAACCTTAGGTTTTTACAAGATAGTCCCCGAGTGAGTGGAATCGAACTCGGGCAGAAATCCAAACCTCAGGGTTTTACAAGACAGTCCCCGAGTGAGTGCATTTGAACTCGGGGAAGATTCAACCCTTAGGTCTTTTCAAGGTAGTCCCCGAGTGAGTGTATTCGAACTCGGGGAAGATTCAAACCTTAGGTTTTTACAAGATAGTCCCCGAGTGAGTGGATTCGAACTCGGGCACAATTTGACCTTTAGGTTTTGTATCGATTTTACGCCTTTTTCTTAAGGTCTTACAAATTCGAGTATACTTCGCCATTAGTGAAGTCGATGATGAGGCCGGTATTACCTCTTTTGAGATTTTATGAATTTGGACCCGCCTTCTCGAGGACTTATGGTTAAAATAATGCCTTATCGAGGCCTTACGAATTTCGAACTCACCTTTGAGGTCTTACAGTTTTATGTGTCGCCTTATTAAGGTCTTATGAGCTTGGACTTGCCTTCTTGAGGTCTTATAGTTTAAGTGTTGCCTCATTGAGGTCTTATGAGTCCGAGTATGCCTCAATGAGGTCTTATGTGCCTAAAGGAGGTCTTATGTGATCGAATATGCCTCGAGGAGGATTTATGAGATCGAATATGCCTCGAGGAGGTCTTATGAGATCGAATATGAGATCGAATATGCCTCGAGGAGGTCTTATGTTCGAATGTGCCTCGAGGAGGTCTTATGAGATCGAATATTCCTCGAGGAGGACTTATGAGATCGAATATGCCTCGAGGAGGTCTTATGAGATCGAATATGCCTCGAGGAGGTCTTATGAGATCGAATATGNGTAAACCAAAGAGAAAGGAGTGGCACCGGTACTAGTCCTTTCGGTTGTCCGGTAGGCCCATAGGATTTCGGGCAGCATTTCTCTCCATTTTCCTTTTGCGTCTTGTAACCTTTTCTTTAGGTTCTGAACGATGGTCTTGTTGGTCGACTCAGCCTGCCCGTTTCCGGTGGGATGGTACGGGGTTGACAATACCCTCTTGATCTTGTTATCCTCGAAGAATTTTGATACCTTGCTCCCAACGAACTGTTTCCCATTGTCACATACTATTTCGGAAGGCATCCCGAACCGACACACGACGTGGTCCCAAAGGAAGTCGATTACTTCTTTCTCTCGAACCTTTTCGTAAGCCTGCGCTTCAACCCATTTGGAGAAATAGTCAGTAACCAAAAGAATAAATTGAGCCTTACCTGGAGCTCGAGGAAGCGGGCCCACTATGTCCATTCCCCATTTCATGAAAGGCCATGGGGAGATGACCGAATGCAGCAGCTCAGCAGGCTGATGGATGAATGGCGCATGCCTTTGACACCTGTCGCATCTTCGTACAAATTCCCTTGCATCCTGTTCCATGTTGACCCAGTAGTATCCAGCTCGAATTATTTTTCGGACCAACGCATCCGCGCCCGAATGGTTGCCACATGACCCTTCGTGGATTTCCCTTAATACGTACTCTGTGTCTCCGGGGCCAAGGCATATGGCGAGTGGTCCTCCGAAGGTTCTTTTATATAAGACTCCGTCCTCGGCCAAACAAAAACGGGCCGCTTTTGTTCTCAATGCCCTTGATTCTTTGGGGTCCTGTGGGAGTTTTCCTGTTTTTAGATAGTCCACATACCTGTTTCTCCAGTCCCAAGTAAGGCTAGTTGAGTTGACCTCGGCGTGCCCTTCTTCTACGACCGACCTCATTAGCTGTACCACCTTTTCGGACTCGAGCTCGTCGTCCTCGACTGTCGAGCCCAGATTGGCGAGGGCATCGGCCTCGCTGTTTTGATCTCGGGGTACGTGTTGGAGAGTCCATTCTTTGAATTTGTGCAAGGTGTTTTGGAGTTTGTCGACATACCTTTGCATCCGGCTCTCCCTGGCCTCGAACGTTTTGTTCGTCTGATTTACCACAAGAAGAGAATCGCACTTGGCTTCGATCACTTCGGCGCCGAGGCTCCTGGCTAATTCTAAACCTGCAACCATAGCCTCATACTCGGCTTCATTGTTAGTCAACCTCCTCGTCCGTATAGACTGCCTAATGACGTCCCCGGTAGGAGGTTTTAGTATGATCCCCAATCCCGACCCCTTTACGTTCGAAGCTCCGTCCGTGAACAATGTCCATACTCCGGACGGAGTCCCCGAGCTCAGCAGGAGCTCTTTTTCGACCAGGGGAATAAGGGTCGGTGTGAAGTCGGCGATAAAATCAGCCAATACTTGCGACTTAATCGAGGTTCGAGGTCGATATTGGATATCGTACTCGCTAACCTCTATGGCCCACTTGGCCAGCCGGCCGGACAATTCGGGCTTATGCATGACATTTCTTAATGGGTATGTAGTTACAACATGTATGGGGTGACTTTGGAAGTATGGCTTCAATTTTCTTGAGGCACTAATTAGGGCTAATGCCAATTTTTCTAGGTGAGGATACTTCGTTTCCGCTTCCCCTAGTGTCCTACTTACGTAGTAGATGGGGAACTGGGTGCCCTGTTCTTCCCTAACTAGGACCCCACTGACGGCTACTTCCGATACGGCCAAGTATAGGTATAGAGGCTCTCCGATTTTCGGAGTATGCAACAAAGGTGGATTAGAAAGGTACCTTTTGAGTTCCTCTAGGGCGTGCTGGCATTCTGGTCCCCACGTGAAATCATTCTTCTTCTTTAGAAGATTGAAAAATCGATGGCTCCTCTCCGAGGTTGGCCTTCGGTAACGGTCTTCTGTTCCTCTCATAGCCGCGGTCGTTCCTCGTAAATTTAGGCCTCCTATCATCCTGATACGGCCGATATCTTTCCTTGTTCGGTCTCGAATCTTTGTAGTTTTCCCTACGAGGTCGATCGAAATTCCTATGTGTGGATGGTGAATCCGAACTTGCTCCGCTGTGGTCGTCCTCTACCCTTATCTTCGATTGGTACCGGTTATGGATGTCTGCCCACGTAACTGCTGGAAACTCGATCAGACTTTGCTTTAATTGCCTGGATGCGGCTGAGCTGTTGGCGTTCAATCCTTGAGTGAAGGCTTGTACTGCCCAGTCATCCGTGACTGGGGGAAGATCCATCCTTTCCATTTGAAATCGAGACACAAATTCCCGGAGTGTCTCGTTTATGCGCTGTCGGACCTTGAATAGGTCGGATTTCCTTGTTTCTACCCTGATCGCCCCGGCGTGAGCTTTCACGAAGGCATCGGCTAACATGGCGAACGAATCGATGGAATTTGGCGGTAAGTTATGATACCACGTCATTGCCCCCTTGGACAAGGTTTCTCCAAACTTTTTCAACAAAACTGACTCGATTTCATCATCTTCGAGGTCGTTTCCCTTAATCGCGCATGTGTATGCTGTCACATGCTCGTTTGGGTCCGAGGTCCCATTATACTTCGGGATATCGGGCATTCTAAATTTCTTAGGGATAGGTTTTGGGGCGGCACTGGATGGGAACGGTTTTTGTACAAACTTTTTAGCGTCAAGGCCTTTCAGGACCGGAGGTGCACCTGGTATTTGGTCGACCCTGGAGTTGTATGTTTCCACTTTTTTATCGTTGGCCTCGATCTTTTCCTCCCCCTTTTCGATTCGTTCGGTCAATTCTTCTAGCCTCCTAAGAACCGCAGAATCAGCATCCGGCCCACCCCGTTCCGGCTGTACTGGGGTCGGATTGATGATTGCAGCTGCACGGGGAGCCTCCTCGGACCTGACAGGCTCCTGGACCCGGCTCTGGAGCTGAGCTATAGCCGATTGCTGGGCTTGCAGCATGTCAAAAATCATTTTAAGGTTGATAGTCTCTTCGCCGACTGCCTGGGCCCTCGAATCGTCCTCTCCCCGGACGCTATGTGATGATCCGGAGGCCTGATCAGTGTTGAGCGCCATCCGGGAATCGGCATCTATCGGGTTTTCGAGCCCGGGCATTTCATTGTTTCCTGTCTGCTGTTCAAGTTCGTTGTTGATTGATTGTGCCATTCTATGAGTTGGTAATTTGAATGTAAGATGGACTCTTTTGCAAAGAACCAGTGTACTGTGATGCGTCAAGAAAGAGTATCAAAGAGCTCACTAATATCCTTAGCCCCACGGTGGGCGCCAAACTGTTTACCCTGGAATCCGGATAACAATTGAATTTATATGGGGTTTTAAGGATCCGTGAACTAAAAGATACAAAAGGTTTGGATTGAGGAAAATAAAAGATAAAGACTCAACAATTGCTGCTAAAGTAAATAATCGTAGAATATAATATTGCTTAGAACAATTGTGCTTGATAGCGTACAAGAATTGAGAGAGATGGTACCCTAGTGTAATGGTTTCCGATCCCCTCTTTATGGGGTCTTCTCCCCTTTTATACATTCTGATTAAGGGTAAAAATAAGGTAGGTAAATTAATTACATCGTGGATCCCTGTAATTACGCCTTAATGGCCTGAAGTGGTTGAGAAAATCACGTTTGGGCGAGATATCCGGCGACGCTTGGTTATCCGTTACGAGTCCGGCTTCCGATCTTGTGTGTTTCTCCATCCGGTGGTGACTCATATCGAGCTCTGCAACGGTCTCGAAATGACTCGACCTCGGTTGCTGACGTGGCCGTCGTTCTACCTTGCATCCAGGTCGGGTTCGATGGCCCCGACTTGCCCCGGACCGGACCCAACCCGGTCGGGCTCAAGCAAAAAGGGTATCACCCAATACAAAAGGGATTAAAACTTCACTTGAACCAATGCATTTTTTTATAATAAAAAAAATCTCCGAGCGTCAGTAGCGCACGGTAAATTATAAAAATGCCCTTTTATCCTACTTCACTTAAATATCGGATTTTTGTCTGCACTGCAGAATGAAACAGTTACACATTGCGCTCTTACCACTAGATTCACACATTACACATTGCGCTCTTACCATTAGATACTAGGGGCTTTCACTTAAAACGATGTAAAATTTATGTCATTTAAGATAAGAATTACTTTACAAAATATTCGGAGCTGACCCGAGTGTTGCACATAAATTTTTCTTTTAAAGTAACACTTAATCTGGGACAAAATTAGATAAATAATTCAACAATTTATACAGCAAACAGCAAATATTTCACCAATTATTCACTAGTGCAAGCTTCAATTTAACCAAAAATTTTGTTACAAATTCTGGAGAATAAGAAAAAACTTATGAGTGCTCGGATGGTCTTCAAATCAACGTTGTTAGCTAAAGAGTCATGACCAATTTTTTGGGCACGTTGTTGTATCAACACTTTCAAAAAACTAAAGGGAAAAAGTCAAAAATGATGATTAAAATAGACCTGGAAAAAGCCTTCGATAAAATTGAATGGTCTTTTGTTAGGTTTTCCCTAAACTCCCTAAACTTCCCTCCTGACCTCGTTGATCTCATAATGTCCTGCATCTCTACCACCACCACGGCTATTCTTATCAATGGATCAATAACGGATTTCTTTGAACCATCTAGGGGTATTAGACAGGGGGACCCCCTATCCCCATATATTTTCATCATTTGCATGGAAATGCTCTCTAGGTTAATCGACCACGAAATCGACTGTTGTAGATGGACCCCAGTCAAAATAACTCCCAAAAGCCCGGAGCTTTCCCACCTTTTCTTTGCTGATGATCTTATCCTCCTAGCAGAAGCCAACCAAAAGAGCTATAACTCTATCATAGACACTATCAACAAATTCTGCAATGCTTCTGAGCAATCTATTAATTTTGAAAAATCAAAAATTGTGTTCTCAAGGAATACCCCTGCGGATCAAAAAGATCACATTAGCAGCTGCTTTTCAATGAGATTTACGAATAACTTCGGAAAGTACCTAGGCTTCCCTATGCCCAATACCAATCCTACAAAAAAAGACTTCCAGTTTGTCCTAGACAAGCTGAACAATAGACTAACAGGCTGGAAAACTAAATTCCTTAATATGGCAGGTAGGACAATTCTCATAAAAGCTACCCTAGCCGCAATCCCGAACCACGTCATGCAGATTTATGATCTCCCCAAAGCAATTCTCAATAAGATAGATTCTATTCAAAGGAACTTCCTATGGGGTAGCACGGAGGAAAAAAAGAAATGACATCTTGTAAAATGGAGCATAGTCACGATGCCTAAAAAACAAGGGGGCCTAGGTATTCCTAACACCCATTGGAAAAACTCCTCTTTCAATGCAGCGTTAGCTTGGAGATATAGAAAAGAGAAAGATGACCTATGGGCCAAAACTATTCATAGTAAAATAACCATAGGAAAAGCAAGAATATAGGTTCCCACACTTGGAAAGTAATTAAAAAGGGTGCTGAAATATGCAACGTCAACACCAAATGGCTAGTAGGTGATGGAACAGCCATTAATCTATGGCATGATAAATGGATAAATCAACTAGGAACGCTTAGAGATTCCATCCAAGGCCCCATCCCAGCTTGAGAGCTTGACCAAAATCTCTCCTGTTTATTAAAAATGGAATGTTCGACCTTAGATACTTATCCTTTGAACTTCCCCCGGACATTGTTTCTAAGATAAACTGCACCTACATAAAACAAACCGGAACCATTACGGACTCATACACTTGGAACTCTAAGGATCAAACTATTTCTCTGTTAAAGCTGCTTATGAAGCTGTCTCAGAACCCATAGGCAACGGGGAAAACTTAGCCTGGCTCTGGAAATCAACTCCTTAAACAAATTAAAATATTTCCTGTGGATAATCTTTTGGGATAGGCTACCCACTAAAGATATGCTAAAAAAAAGAGGGATTTGCCAAGAAGACTCTTGTAACATTTGTAACAGGGAAACTGAAAACATAGAACAT
The DNA here is from genome assembly GCF_001879085.1 of Nicotiana attenuata. Classification (NCBI taxonomy): domain Eukaryota; kingdom Viridiplantae; phylum Streptophyta; class Magnoliopsida; order Solanales; family Solanaceae; genus Nicotiana; species Nicotiana attenuata. The sequence goes on along the minus strand of NW_017672700.1, from coordinate 125,670 downwards.
ATATTCTTCCGTTGCAATACTCTAGACAAATCTGAGATCAAATCAATACAAAACACCCGTTCTCTCAGAACCCCGTAGGAAAAGATACCCTTAATAAATGGCTTAAAAATCAACTCTTCTCCAGGGTCCCTTTTAATAATTACTTACGCTGGGCAGATTTTCTCCCATTTCTCCTATGGCATATATGGAACTTCAGAAATGGGATCCTCTTTAGAGGAATTAAAACACCCATCACCAAAAATTAACCCATCAGTAAAGCCATGGAGTTCCTCTACATGGCAAAAAATAGTTGCTTAAACCAACCAAGAAAACTATCTTTGTAAAATGGGAACCACCCAACCCCAGCTTTTATAAACTGAATATCGATGGCTCTTGTGTAGGAAACCCAGGAGTGGGAGGAATAGGAGGGGTGTTTAGAGACGAAAGGGGTCGATGGATTTTAGGATTCAATATGGGATTCGACCATGCTACTAACATATATATGGAAATCCTAGCCCTCCTCCATGGAGTCAAACTAGCACTAACAAAAAAACTCTTCCCACTAGTAATAGAGACGGACTGTTTGGAACTATTTAACCTCCTAAAATCTAATAACTGTCTCTACCAAAATTTGATTGATGACTGCAGGCACCTATTACGGAAGGCGAATGATCCATAGCTGAAGCACGTCTTTAGAGAGGCTAACGGAGTAGCGGACCTGTTAGCTAAGAATGGTTGCAGCCTGGACACTTTTTGTACTTTGCAAACTTTTGCTGTTCCGCCTGTCTTTGTTATCCATGTACTAAAAAGAGACAGTCTAGGCACTATGTTACCTAGACCGAGCTCTAGTTGTAATAACTCTTAGTTGCTGTTGTTTGAATAAATGTTTATTACCAAAAAAAAAAAAAACACTTTCAAACCTATTAATAAATCCTAAACAATTCAACCAAATAAAACCCAAAAATAAAAAATAAAACACACACACACACACGAGGAGAGACAACTTACGAGTTCAGACTCGGTTAAAGAACAAACAACAAAGCCATCGAACATCTTCAATCCTATTATTCCCTAAAATAGCCCTTTCTTCTTTCATCTTAATTGAAAAATTGGGCCGAATTTAGGGACAAAAAGAAAAAGCAATTAGCAGAAGAAAAGTGTTAAAATATCATGGTATAGCCAGTTTTCACACTGGTCAATGAAAAATAGCCAGCGCTTATCAAGTAAATGAAAAATAGTCACTATTTTGCTGCAACAGGGACCGGTCCAGTATAATATACGGGAGTTCTGGTGCATTTGGGTACGAACTCCAGCATATTATGCTGGACCGGTATACTTTGCTAACTCCTGTAAAATTTGCGGGAGACTGGAGCACCAGTGCTCCAAACTCCAGTATATTATACTGGACAATTATACTTGCTGGAACTCCCGTAAAATTTGCGGGAGTTCCAGCATAATTATGCTTGAACTCCCGTAAATTTGCGGAGTTCCAGCATAGTATCCTGGAACTCCCGTAAATTTACGGGAGTTCAAGCATACTTATGCTGGAACTCCCGTAAAATTTGCGGGCGTATTTTTCCGGATTTTGAACAGTGTTTTCGCTCAGATTTAAAGTGGCTGAATTTCGATGACTTTTGAAACTTGGCTATTTTTCAACGACCAGTGGTAAATCTGGCTATTTTTGAATTTCTCCCAAGAAAAGTTTAACGTGACCAGCGGCTGCTACTTGAATTAAGAGGGGGAGAAGTGCAGTAATAGTCACTTTTAAGCCCGCTATTTAAAATATATCTATAATTGACAATGTATTTAACGATTAGCCAATTCACTCAAACTTAAGGATTAAATATCCTCAATTTGGAAATTTAGGATTGACTTACTGTCTTCAATTTTTGAGCTGCTAATTTGAAATTCAGGACATAAGATTCGAACTTCTGGACACAATTTTCGATCTTTAGGGCATGATGTCCTGAAGTTTGAACTTTGAGGTTAACTCTGGGACGTCGTGTACTGAAATTTGAGCAAAATTAGCTAATCTTTAAGTACATTGTAAATTGTGAATATATTAAACAACATGCTTAAAAGTGGCTACCTAGTGTCATTTTCACAATAAGAGGCGAAGAGGTTACACCTCTTAAAGATTTGCATTGTTAACCTACCACTCTTGTTTGGATTTCCATGTAACAATTATTTTAACTTAGAGCCCGTTTGGATTAGCTAATTTGAAGTAGCTGATAAGCATTAGGTGTTGAAAAGTACTTTTAAGTGCTGAAACTGATTTAATAAATAAGCAATTACGTGTTTGGGTACAAGTGCTAAAATTGATAATAAGTTGCTGCAGTATTTGATAAAAAAGTGCCGATAAACTCTTTTTCTGTTAAAATGACTTAAATAACCGTAGAAATATTTACACTTATAAGGGCTTAATTTCTTCAAAATTTTAGATTCCAGATCGATTCAAATACAAAATATTCTATTTGTCATTTTGTTTTAAATACAACTGTGCTTATATAAGATAATTTTTATGATAAATATAATTTATTTTATGATAAGCATATAATCATAAGTTATAATAATTAATAAATTGACAAAAGTTTCTCAGTAAAAAAGAAACCTAAATAGGATAAATTATTTGAAGAGAAACAAACATTGTCTTCATCATCACAACATTTAGAAAGCAATACACCAAAAATTTGATATGTCCTCATTATTACATACAGTTCAAAGATTAATACACAATCACATAGATATAAGTATGCAAAGGAATAGAGAATTTGCTTATCTTAAATAGTCAATGAGAATTGCAGACTTGAAGAGGTGGGGGAAGGGGGGAGGGGAGGGGGGTTAGGTTGAATACTTGAGGCAGTGAGTTTCAACGTAGGAGTTTTGTTCTAAAAAATGAATATTTAAGGATAAAATTGTAAAAATTTTAGTCAAACTTAAAGTGCTTATAAGCTAAAAATTCATAAGTTGGGGTGACCAGCTTATGGCTTTTGGCTTATTTTTGACTTATAAGCACTTGGCTTATAAGCACTTTTAACATTACCAAACACGTAGATAAGCCGAAAAGTGCTTATAAGCTAGTTTGACCAGCTTATAAGCTTAGCCAAACACCCTCTTATTTATTCGGGTTTATTAATGTAAAACTAATTACGAGCTGACTAATTGTCTTTTCTATATCTTTCATAAAATTAATTAACTAATCACAGAAGTGCAATATTAGAAAGGATTAATGATAAACAAATTAAGAAAAACGTTATTAGTGTTCATTTTAAACTTTAATTTTGAGTCGGTATTGGAATAAAAGTGGCAAGGTGCACGCAAACTGACCCTGACACCACACTTCACCTCATAGTCCAAAGAACCACAATGTACAAATGGATATGATATCATAATCAGACTAACCACTCGAAACATACAGAGTTGGCAACTCATTCAAGCCTCTCTCCAATAGTTCTTGAATGAATGGAACAACCAAAGAACTTGAAGCAAATTGAATTTTCATGCAGCAACGGTCGTTGATTCCTTCTCCACTTTTTCCTTCTCAATCTCTACTCTTCTCTGCTCAGCATGCTGAGCAACATCATCTGCCAGCGCTTGATAATGGAAGTCTAAATTTTGGGTGAGGCTCTGGTACCTCAATTGATCAGATGCTTGCATTGCTGGATTCAGACGTCGAGGGAGGGGTAGAAATCAAGTCAGTACATTGCCTAATACCAACCTAAAAGCAATCCTGATATCAGTTAAGCAGCGGAGAAGCAGCATCATACCTTTGATAGTTTCCACAAAGAGAATGAAGGGATCCTCGTCACTAGCACGAAAAGCCTTTTTCTGCAAAGCATGTCAAGTGCAGAAGAGGTGATAACCCTAACAGGATAACGTTTTTATCGCAGTTCAGGTATTCAGGACACCGACATGAAATTAAATTTCCTAAAGATTATTGAATTCCTCTCCACGCTCTAAGGCAAAAGCTGTACTTTTATGCAACTCTAATCACTGATGATGAAGGAACATTGGATAGTCCTTCAACATTGGAAAGTTGCATTTAATTCATGTAAATAGAAATACTGTGTACATGCAAGGACTCAATATTAACTGGCCATGAAAAGCACAGCAGTAGTACTCACACCTTTAAAGGATTGCAAAAGTACAGGTCTACTATTATTCTTTGTTCAACATAAACAAGACAGTCAAGTCATAGCCGACTACAAGTCCAAATGAAAAAATAGATACTCTATTTTTTTTATTTTTTATAAATAGATACTTTAAATAGAGGACAAAGATACCTATACTTGTTTAAGAGCACCATTTTAAAGGTATTCACCTGCGCAGCCAATTTTATAATCCTACTGTTGTCAGCTTCATCTCCTTCCTCAGTTTGCAATCCTCCATCCATATCATCATCATCTTCAGCTTCCTCTTCCTCTTCCTTAGCAGCTTCCGAAAACAATCATAAACTAATTAGATGAATGTGGACCACAAGATTCAATGATATTATGTGGAAGGTGGGAGGTAAGAGAGGTTTAACCTGCTACTTGATCCTTATAGGCAACAAGCAGATCAAGAATCGCTTTGAAAATACACTCTAAGGTTTCCTCTGGCAGTTGATCTGCAGGAAGAGAGAGCAAAGATAGCAAGCCCAAGCAGCACACCTTCTTGTCATGTTCCCTGTAAAACCAATATAACAGGTGTTAGAAGTCCTGTTCTCCACCATTTTGGCAATGTCTCTCCTTTCCATCCAAACAGAAAGCAACAAGGCTTACCTTTTGAAGTTAACCCGCACTCCACTTTTTTTAGTTTGTCCCAACATCTCAAACCAAAGATTAAAAGTCTCTGTAGCAACACCATGCTTTTGAAGTATGTTGAGTGTCATGGACCCATTGTAATAAAGAGTAACAGCGATCTGCCAAAGGAAAATCATCAAATAATGGAACATTAGCTATCTGTGAAAAGTGAAAACAAATAGTAACAACAATTAAACTTAAGTGATCTACTACACACGGTTCTTGTTTTGAACTTGGCCATAAACCGTTGCTGCCTATACTTGAATACTTCACCTCTTATTATATACAATCAGAAGCAGAGTGCAGTCAAGTGCAAAAGAAGTGATAACTCCAATATACATCTTTACACTTCCCAATATTTAAATAAGTAAAAACTTATCTATTACCTGCCTTCGGCTCAGTTAATATAGACTCATATATGCACCCGAAGAAATCATCCAAAGTCTTATCATTTTTATCTTAAGTTCATCTAGAAGTTAACAAGTTAGTGCAGGGCCTCATTTGGAAATTCCTCGGTTTAGATGAATTGTATTACCACTTGGATCAAGAGGCACTTCAGATATGGTTTCTCAGCTCGATGAAGACACTCGATTGTTATTCTGATATATGGCTCAACCCAATGATCTACCTGTCCCTTGCTGTTCTGGAATAGAACTTGGATAAGCTTCGGTGCTGGCTCAATGATCCCATCCTCCAAACTCTCATCTCCCATGACCTGTTCAAAAATTTAAAGCAGTATTACATATTTTAATCCGCCTCACTCGAGCAGGGCCAAACGTCAGTGTCAATATTCCACTTACAGATGAAATCATATTCCAAAGACTTTGTTGGTAGTCTGGATCTTTACATGTTAGAAAGTGTGTAGTGCTCTTGGATATATAGTTGTCTAAGAAAACCAGAATATCTGCAAAAATATAAATCCAAACTAACAGTCAAGGGAACTAGATCAGGTAATGGAAGAACTATACTATTCAGTTGCATATAAATGATAAAGCAAATACTATCCAGTGAAAAGACAAAGAACATGCCGCATTCTGCAGCACCAAGCAGCTCTAACAGAAGAATTCACCAAAATATATTAAGCACCACAGTATCAGTAGAGCAGCAATACAAGAATATAACCACAAAAGCCTTTGGGGAAATCTCAGTTAGCAGCCGAGCCAGATATGTTGTTTTTGTAAAGTGACAAGCAGCTCTGACTGTTGTTTCATGTGAAAAAGTCAAAGTTGGAAAGTGTGTGGAATTTAGAAAAGCAAAATGCTTGACCTAACATATATAAATTACACATTCTCAAAGGATAATATAGCAATAATTGGGTTTTCATTCTCGGTAAAAACCATAAAGGCTGATGAGCAAAGCAAGGGTCTCATCTGCTTTATAATTCTTATGACTCAAACCATTTAAAAGAATGACATTGATTTTGAAACGGAAAAGCTCAAGAAGTATCTGCCTTAGGATATAAATTTAGCCTCGAGTGGTCTAGTGCAATATTTTTAAAAGCGAGAAGTGCAAAAAAACCACAAGATCCATGGAACTTGAAGCAAAAAGCATGCTTTTTGAAGTGAAGCGCGTAATTTACGAAAAATTAAAAATTACCAGACATGAATTTAGTACTATAATCTTACGTTACCTATCAAAAAGAAGTACTATAATAATCAAATTGTAATTAAATTAACTAGTTTCGGCATTCAACATATATAATGCCGATATTAATCCAACTCTTCAAAGTTGGGATGCAAAGTACGATCACTTCTAGTTTGGATCACTTTTCGCATCATTGTTTGAACTTTGAAGTGCACACTTCTCTAGAGTTCATGGTTTCACGCATGAACTGGTGGCCGCTATCTTCACATCACTCTATCGTTTTGATCGACGGAGAGACAACCTTTAATAATACTGGTCTAACAGTTGATGAATCTTCAACGGAGATCATGGGAGTCGGTTTTTTCGGTCGGAAAAAAGCATTTTTTAGTAGTGATGAAAGCTATCCAAATTGACAGTGCTTACCAGCAACTAAGAAACCAAAGACAAAAAGCTTCTCATCCATGAAACTCCAATCTTTCACATGCTACCCATTGATATAGATGAGAATTCTTTCTCTAAATTTTAAAGGGCAAAGGATCAAAATTGCCCCTCTACTATTGTTTATTGGTTGCTTGTGCCACCCGTTATACTTTTCGGCCATTCTCGTCCCTACCGTTAACAAAGTTTGCAAAATTACCCCTAACCCTAACGTCCCTCCACAGTGGCAGCTGACCCCTCTAATATTTTGTCCATGTCAGCAGCCAAGTCAACTGCCATCTCATCGACCCCACCAAATTAAAACCCTAACATAAACGACCCCTCACTCCTCACCTCTCCACCCTTTCTCTCATATTTTCTCCCTCACCTCATACCAAAATCGCCGGAAACCATGGCATTTCGCCGGAAAATTTTCAGCGGGCAGAACTAACCTCCACGGACAACAACCTGTTCTCCGGCAAGAAATTCAAATAAACTCACACAGACAAAAATTGCCTATAAGATTAAAAGCCATCAAAGTATTACTACCGTAGCATTACTCAATGCAGCCATGTCAGATCTTGTTGGCAAACACCCATTTTTTGGCATAAAAAATATTTCTTCTCTTCATATCTTGCTTGATTGCTCTCATGGCACCATTGAAGAATTTGTAAAGAAAGCTTGAGAATACACGGTGGGGGGTTTGTAAATGTTTCTTCTCTTCATATCTTTGTAAAGAATTTGGTTCTTCATTGTTTTACTGTGGATGAGAATGTGAAAAAAATAGAGGAGATACGGTGGGGGGTTTATGTGAAGAAGGTGGGTCTGTCAATTAATGGTGGTGTTAATGGTGGCTAGTTAGTACCGATTTGGGAGATGTATTTGAAAGGAGACTAAAATCACCATACAAAGGATTTGGAAAAGCTTGAAGAATACCTAATGGGTCTGTCATGTTCTTCAGAAGTTGTTGAAGTTCATTTTATGTTACTTGAATATAATGTTGAGGCTGAAAATTATTGATTAAATTCTGGTTTTGAAGCTATTTTGTGGTGAAATATTGAGGCTTTTGGGTGGTGAAGCTGCCGATGGAAGAAGAAATCGAAGGGGAAGAGAGGTATTGGAGGTGGAGGTGCTGACATGGCATTTTCTTTGTGGGACCTGCTGACTTGGCTGCTGACAGGGACAATATTAGAGAGGTCAACTGCTACGGTGGAGGGACGTTAGGGTTAGGGGTAATTTTGCAAACTTTGTTAACGGTAGGGACGAGAATGGCCGAAAAGTATAACGGGTGGCACAAGCAACCAATAAACAATAGTAGAGGGACAATTTTGACCCTTTTCCCAATTTTAAATAATCATCATGTGACTTAATAGATCATAAAATGACTTCAGAAAACCTATTGAAGCTCTAAGATTAGCTAGTATCTCATAACAAATATGCTACCACCAATAAAGGGAAGAGAAACATCATCAAAACTACCAATCAACAAAATAGAAAATATCCCCCTACCCTACCCACAGTGGTGGAGGCAGGATCTCCATGAAGGGGGTTCAAAAAAAATTCTTTGTAACTAGTGGGAATTGAACCTATGACCTTATGAAGGTTTTGAACCCCCTTGACCACTAAACTACACTTTTAGGTTGTGTTAAGGGGGTTCAAAACTTAATATATAGAGGTAGACAACAGATTTTGCCTTATATATACAGTGTAATTTTTCGGCGAAGGGGGTTCGGGTGAACCCCCTTGCGCCCCCTAAATCCGCCCCTGCCTACCCAACAACAAAGTACAAGTGATATGTTTGGGACATACTTGGAAAGAAGTCAATAGCCCTAGAAGTGCTTCCATCATTAATGGCCAAAGACTCCACATTTCCATGGATATTGTTGGCGGGAACAATGTCATATATGAAACAATTTCCGTAACTTCTTTGAAGATCTCTGCAGGAACATGAATCAGTGAGAAGGGAGACATACTTTTTCCCTAGAGGTTTACAAAGGTATCTAATTTGTTTCGAGATGAGGACTCACAGTTCGAACTACGTTTTGCAAACATATATGACATAGGATACGCTCAGCCCAGATTTGTCACATTTTTACTAAACTTTCGCCGAACAAATAACAAAGCAGAGAAAGATTGGTTCACCATGTTCTCCTAAGCAGATATAGTGGGAATGAAGGAATGCTCCCTTTTGTTTTAATCAAGAAGGAATGCTCGCTTATACCTTGGTTAAACTAAACTTTAGTTATTTTCTTAATTGGAACAGCTTTTAGCTTTCACATTGTATCCTTAAAAAAAAATAACTTTTGGCATGATTGTTGCAGTCATTCCAGAGATTAACATTTAAAAAAATGTAATTTTAAACACATAAAAAGTCAACAGAACTTTTCCACTTTCCCTTCATTTTACATAAAGTGTAAAGAAAAAAGAGAGCAAAATCACTTTCCTCTTGACCCACTGATCTCTTAAGAAATAGGACAGAGAAAGCATATTGTATCTTCATATCCTCTTTGCTTTCTCTCAAACCAAAACAAAGGAAAGAAAATGCACTTCTTAAATTTGTCTTCCATTTTCCTTCTATTTGCCTTCGCCCTAACAAATAACGAAGTTTGGCTGATGACATCAGCTAATGTCAGAGCACGACTTCAAGGACAATGGATTTTGTCCATTATACTATGTAGGACATATTGCTGAAATCTAATGTACAGAATTCGAAAACTTTAACTTCAACTAAATGCTTTTGTCCTACTAAATAGCAAAAAGTTAAACAAGCTCAACAAAGACTAAAGCACCTTGCCCATCAGTACTCAGCATCCTACGCATTATTGGGACAAGTGTCGGCTCAATGTGAACAAAGAGGTGTGGCAGATGGCTAATTGACTCAATGATTGTGCCTATGGCTCGCAAACATCCAAATGGAACCGGAGAACCAGGATCATCACCATCTTCATCATCTTCACCCGTGTTAATATATTTCCAAAATGCAGCAGCCTAAAAAGAACGACTTCTATTAGATTCCACTGAGCAAGATATCATTTTCATTCAAATCCCTCTAATAACATATACTCTCACCAGATTATGGCATAACCCATGAGCATAAGGAGCCATCTCCACACCAAACTTGTACACAATAGTCTCAAGAGTAAATACAACATCTTCATTCTCAACTTCATTCATTAGTTTGTAAATTTCTGAATGTGCTTGTTGTGAAAAGATTGTTTAACGAAATCCATCAAGAGATGCTTAAATTTTTTATTTTTTAAGAAATGAAATAAAAATCTAGCACATACCATCTAGTAGTTGAGGAAGAATGGGCCGGATTTCATTCAAATCTGCGAGGATAAACACATGACCAAGTCTAAACAGGGCTCAGTGGGATAAATATAAGAGATGATAATGTCAACTAAATGTTACCTCTAAACGCATCAACAAAAGTACGTAAAGCACAAACAGAATCAACACGAACTGGGAGGTCAGGGTCATGCACTCCAGCCACCACAAAGTGTAACGCTTTCCGGAAGTTATTTGGATCTGAGAAATTTAAATGGGCATATTCTCCAGCAACCCATGCTGCCTAATATGGTAGAAAGATTAAATAGCTTAATGCAGTGACGCTACATCCAAATCAGTTTCAAAATTTAGAAGGAAAAAGTAGGAAATGGCATACACCTATCTGAGATAAGAAATTGTTCAAAGATGAGGAATAAGTCAAGCATCAACCTTCCTTCATAAATTGAAAAAGGAGCAGCGGCACCATGGGTTTAACATTACAAAAGGAAGCAGCTACCAATATTTAAATGAGTTAATTAGTTTACATTGGTTCCTTGAGCTATCGAGGCTTTGTAAATATTTTACAATCAGACAAACAAAGAACAATGGAGTCAACATTGCTTGAAATAGATATCAAGATAGTTAAGCGGTATAAAAGGACGGCATTGAACACAGATCACATGCTATTCATTTCACCATAAAACTTATCACATCTGATTCGAGGATCGGTGAAGATAAGAAAGTACTCCCTCTGTTCCAGTTTATGTGAACCTATTTCCTTTTTGGTCCGTTCCAAAAAGAATGACCCCTTTCTAAATTTGGAAATAATTTAACTTAAACTTACAATTCTACCCTTAATGAGAAGCTTTTACAACCACACAAATACTCTGGGCCCTTTTTTGACTTGTTTAGGACCACAGATTCCAAAAGTCTTCATTTTTTCTTAAATTCCGTGCCCAGTCAAATAGGTTCACATAAATTGGAACGGAGGGAGTATATGTTATCGTTCAGTATATGCCTCTCAATTAACTAAGGGAATCAGAAAGTGACAGAATGAACAACTTATCAAGGAGGATACAAAGTGCATGTTAATCAAGAAATAGGCAACATATCCTACACACCTTGGCTCGAAGATGTCCCACGGGACTGCTGAACTCCGGGAAAACATGTTGTACAAGCATAAGCTCAAGATCAGACTTGTATGGTTCAGTATGTTTTAGTTTGTAACATAGAGTTCCAATTGCAAAAAGGGCTCCATCTTTCTGCCTATAGGGCTTGTATTCTGGAGCTGCCTCCTCATATCTAAATTATGAAATTGTCAAAGGACAAATGCAAAGGTCTGTTATCATGAAACTTAGTATAAATGAAGGAATGTTGAAATATACATGTAAAGTATGAAATTGTCAAAATACATAAGGTTTGTTATCATCACATGTTGAACTGAGTTAAATAAAAATATTGAAACATACCTCTTAAAAATTTCCACAATGAACACCATAAATTTTTGAAGGTTCTTTATACCACGCTTTCTCACTAACTCGGTTACAAAATCCCTAGCAGCAGCTCTAGGACTATATGAATCCTCAATTATATCTGCAGAATTGTAGTGAGGAAAATCATTGTATAATGACAAAACTCAGTCATGTTCTGCTGAGATAGTGGTAGTATATATCAGAAAAAAATCAATTACCATAACTCTTCCTCACATATTCATGAGGATCTTCCTCCCAAAGCTTTTGATCATTATCATTGAAGCACATAAGTGGAAATATGATCTCAAATAGAACAATATCAAGTCGTGGTTGCAACAAGATGTACATGTTACTCTTTGAGATGCTGCCAGTACAAAGCAGAATGAAATAAGAATGCAAAGGAATGTAAAAGCAATAGTCTCCTATCAGATACCAAAACTACAAAGCAGAAAAAATATCCAGAAACTTAGACAGGCGAAAAAGATAGTGCCAGAGAAACAAAAAATGAAGTGACAGAACAGCGGCAGTAGCATGTCCCTAAAACTGAAAACTAAAACCAAGGCCTCATTTCAATGATAAGTTACCTATTAGAAACCTAAACCCATAGAGATAATTTACAAAACTGAAGAAGTGACAAATTTGGCATATGGTGGTAAAAGAGCAAAAACATAATTTTCCAAAAATACTAGGTCTTAAATTTTCCAAAGAACCATGATGTACTTCCAAGCACAAAATCATATTAAACAATGCCTCTAACATATAGGGTGTCCTGAAATTATTTTCCAGTTTATGAACCACAAGCTAGTTTTCTCAGAATCCAATACATTACAAAGTGACTAACGGACTTAGAGAGTTGTATATTCTTGTCAAGAACTCACCTATCAAAGACCTCCCCATCCATAAATTTGGGATTGATGTAGTTTGACTAAAAACAAAGTTGAAATAAAGTAATATGCCTTTTGCGCTGCATCAATGAATGTGCAAAAACACATTAATTAATGTCCAGTAAATTAGCTTTTTTATTTATTTATTATAAAGAAAGGAAACAAAGTTGACTAACGTCCGGTAGGTTAGTCTGATAGGAAGAACATCACTTGACTGTCTAGCGGAAGATAAGTAAGTGTAGTGAGACCAAATATCTCATTATCCTTTATTAGTTTAAATGCATTTAAATGCTTGATAGAAATGAAAATGTATAAATTAATTTGTGGATGTATGTTAATCATTTTAAGATGTCCCAAAACGTAAACTAGTGAAGGCGTATCTGATCTCTCAGTACTAGTGTTACAATCCTGGAGATTTCCTTGGTAGAAACCTTGGGTAGAGAAACCCTTTTTAGACTAATTTGTATCCTTTTTTCTTGATAAAGAAACTAATTTGTGTCCCTTTGTACTACATTCTCATTGACTAGGGTCTCTCTCTAAATCACAACTGAAGAATCTCAAAGAAGTAGCTTTACTCAATCAAATGAGTTCTTTGTCATTTCTTAAGACCTACACCTGATCACCACATCTTATATTTTTCTTCCTGAAAAATTAACACCAGAGCACTCAATTTTAAACATTGACTAGTATAAGTATAAAGAAATGGATATTTACTTTACTTTTTCTGTAAGGTAAATAAATGAATATTTCCTTACTATACTTGAAACCTACAATAGACAACATGGTGTGGCTCACAGCAAAGGTAGATGTAAAAGCTAGAAATCCAATCATGTTACGAGCATTTGATGCCATTGTCTCCTTTCCTCAGTAAAAAGACTATCTTTTTTTATAACAGTGGTGTCCGGGCCAGCTTGCGCGCACCTCGACTAATTCCACGGGATACATGCTACCTCCCATCTGTTGACCAGCAACAGGTACCAGGTAACTCTAGTAACGAAGATTTGGACATATGGGAAAAAATCACCTAGTATTTTTTGCCCTGAGATCTCATGGTTCTAAATCCACTTCATTGACCACTAGGCCATACGTAAAAAGACTATCTTATCAAGGGGAATAATCAAGGAGGGGTTTTCAGATGGGCATGTGTTATATAGTTAACTGTTGTTCATAAAGCAAGAAGCAGTTGCACAAACCTATTGCTTAGATATTGCAAAACGAGGTGGGTCACTCTATCAGGCAAATAACAACCGCCACGTAAAACATTCAACAAATTAAGGTGACATTCAAAAAATTTCCCAGCATAATTCTCCTGAAACGTTTCAGCTTCGTTGTCTGGGGTTTGAAGTTTCACATCTCCAAACCTGGTATATACAGAGAAAAAAATTGGAAGAGTTAGGAAACAAAAGGTGTGAAATAATATTAGCAGCAAGCCATAAATTGCAGTGTCAAGTAAGTGTCATTCTACCACAAGGAAAGTCGATTTAATATGCGAACAATCCACTTTTTCACCTTCCACCATCCCCATAATTTCCTTATCTCGGGATCAGTTGGTTGGCCTTCCAAAGGAACAGGCCTCTCCAATATATCCAGAAAAAGAACCATCCAAGCATTGAATACATTTGGATCAAACAACTTCTTTGGAATCTCCAACTGAGAACGGTTCAAGATGGAAAAGAAAGAATTCCCGGGAGCCAATTTAGCTATCTCATCAGCACTGAAATCAATAACCAAAACTCACATTGTTTATGCAAGCCAGGTTAATTCTGTCTATTATTAGCCAGATCAAAAATATATCATAAAAAACTGCCTTAAGAAGTGGAATAAATTGCAAATTGAAACAAACGTCCTACAACGATCACATGCTTCTTCAGTCAGGACATCACAAAACAGCAAGAAACATCAACCATAGTGTCCTTGTATCAGAACTGAAACACATCCAACTTGATGGATTAAAAAATTGAATAGAAGGAAGACCTACCCGCTTCTCTACAAATATATTCAGTAAAGTTGATACAATTAGCACTGCAGAAAACCGTGAACTAATAGGAATGATGAGCTTAAAACATTTTAACCCAAACATACATATATAGATGACCAGAATATTTTGCAGATGAGCTTGATCAAGTCCGCTACTTCAATTGACCGATTCGCTATCTGAACAAGCCTGTTAAATATATTATGAAGATGTGGAAATGTTTCCTCAACAATGTGATAAATGGGTGTCCTTTCCTCATCTAATCTGCATCTGGTAAATAGAGACAAAACATGAGAACAGCAGAAGAGACAACATACTTTCACCAACTCAATAAAGGAGGGTTAAGAAAAACGTTTCACAGAATTTGCTTTGCTTGAACAGCCACACAACAGAACCCACTAAATAGTCCCCCCCACCCCCACCCCCACCCCCCACAAAAGCCAAACACAAAGATCTCATATATATATATATATGTGTGTGTGTGTGTGTGTTTCAATATTGTATATAAAATATGGACGGACATGCAAATCTTATGGTTTCTAACACCAGTGCCTGCAGAAATAAAACATAGGTGCTTACGCAGTAAGAACTGCATACCCAGTGTATCCGTGAGCTACCTCGAAGATTTGATATATTTCTTTCCCTCCATTCCTCCCTCCCTCCCTCCCTCTCGTAGGACGAAGTGTAGCCGATAATACAAATTAAGAAGTTGTTTGACCAAACATAAAACATTGTAAAGGGCGAGCAACCACCAACCTCATATTTAGGGTTTACCTAGTCGATTTTATGGAGAGGGAAAAAACATTACAGCTTATATATAAACTCCAGGAACTTGTGAATGGCATAAATTTCTCATCGAACTTGTTGCCAATTCCGAAAAGGTATGTGTTTTATATTGGAAATACTCTATGAGGGAAACAGTTCACTTTCATCACTTCACAACAAGGTATTTGGTTTTTCCACATTCCTACAGCTACAAATTTTTCCCTCCCCTTGAGCCGAAATTGAGATACACATGTTCGAATATTAAAAAGGGCAGCCAGGTGCACAAAGCATCCCGCATTCACGCAAGTTCCGGAGAAGGGCCGCACCCCAAGGGGTGTGAGGTAGACAGTCTACCTTAATTCAAACATTAGTGGCAGCTTCCACGGCTCGAACCCATGACCTATACACATGTTCGAACATTCTAATTTATAAATAACTACGACAAAAGGCAAAAAAGATTTCATCACAGAATTGAAATGACAATGGAAGACTTTGGAACAAAGAAATCAACTCAAAATTCAAATACAACAAACCATCAACAACCCCCCACCCAACCCAAAAAAGAAAAGAAAAAAAGAAGATAAAAAACATATGAACCTATACCATGTTTTGTTATTGTCCAGTTCAATGGATTGTTAAAAGATGTAACTACTAACTACTGAGTAGCCGATCACATCCAAGAAATTAAAGAGTTACTTTTATAGGTTCACTACCTGCAACCTAAACTCTATATATTTTTACTACAGTGCAAAGGTAATTGCCACTATAAGGAATGTGCTTTGCAGCCTATGTTCTAGCTTCCATTTTGTTTTGCAGAACTTAATAATATGAAATGTTCCACCAAAAATGTAGGACTAATTTTACTATTCTTGCAGAGAACTGCAAATTGCATATTTTGTTGGGCTTTTGTAGAGAGAAATAGTAACATGCATATGTACCTATATACATGAAATAGTAACATGCATATGTACCTTTTATGCACGAACATTATTCCATGAAGACTTGAGAATACAAAGGAAGAGAGATTCAAAAACATGAAAACCATTTCCTGAAGCACAGACTTCACCGGGTTTCGAATCAGCAGAAAAGTGCAGTTTGCATTAATAGCTTTTACACTGGCAAAAAGAAAGATAACAGAGATTGTAAAGAAAGTGAACTCATTTGTATCACAGACTCACTCGTATTTCCTAGAAAGAATTCTCAGGACAAACAAGATGCCATAAACTTGCTGGTCCAGTAAATTATGCTTCACCCAACGCAAAAGCGTAGGCCACTGCTCTGGATAGTCTGCATATATCATTATCTTTAGGGATTCTCCCAACTGTACTCTGGGCACAATAATGAACATATCCGAATGTCAGTAACAAAAGATTCACGCTTAGTATCATCATATAGGAACTGTATGCCACACAATAATTGCAGTTAAAATACTTGGAGCAGACAATCCCACATGCATATAGACGCATCAGATGTCACATTATCAAATTAACAACTCATAGGCTATATCATTAGAGTGCTAGAATAAGAACATACAAAAAGAAAATATACAGAACAATACATAAATGAGCCAACATACCTCAGCAATGAGGGAACTTGTGCAACAGAAATGAGAACATTTTGCCTCACCATTTCTTTATCACCTGGCAGAATTTTTGATTGCTCACCTGCATTGACACAATTTCCTAGTAAGTATGAGTTAAGCTGCCACTTAAATGTAGCTTGACAAATGCCAGAAAATTCGAAATTGCATGTAAAATCGAAACATCTTCACATGTAGACAAGAGATTCCTATTCAAAGGTTTTAGAATAGATCCATTACCAGTATCATGAGGCGACCAATTCTTCGCGATGAAGTTCTTAAAATGAATGCTAGCCACCTCCCGGACAGCGATGTCACTAGACCCATCTACTATGATTTGCAGCAATCTCACCAAATGTTGGGGAGTGTATTGGAACTGCAAATAGAAGAGCATTCATCAATAGATACATATTACCTTCCGATGTCTGTCTAATTACTACAGATTTAAATAACACGATCATAACGTCCTATTACTCAAAGCTCTAAGATTGTGAAACACTGATCAATTCAACCTCAAAAAGAAATAAATGAAGAATAGTTTAAATTAAGCATTAAACCGCAATTTTCCAACTTAATTAGCTGAAATAATTGTTGAAATGAACTCTTTGACAAAAGGTTAATGGAATCAGTGGCAGATGGAGCGTACAATCAACAAGTTCAACTAAACCCAACATTTTCAACATGGAGGGAGTACAGATATATATGTGAAAAGATCACCAAAGCATCAAAAAATATTAAATTTGAGCCCATAATTTTAAAAGTGTAATTGGTTCAATGGTAAGAATCTAACTGTTGAACCTGTTAAATTTAAATCTTGGATCCGCCTTGAACAGGATGTGCAAGCTTGAAGTGGGAATCCAATTACATGGCTCACTCTCAGCAAATTCTAAACACCGAGCTTCTCTTTTTTAAAGTAATCAAAATGTGCGATTTTCAACAAAAGACACAATCAAGAAAACTGATAAACTCGTTAACAAAGCAAATATAAGTTCACAAAACACTCAATTCACAATTTTTTCGAAACTACAACTTGGAACTTTGATCCTATATTTGATATGAAAATGGCCCACACCCATGATCATGATTGCCAACTATTTGCATCCCTTCTCAATTTAGAAACTATCATTTCATAATTAGAATGCATTTTATGACTATGTGAGCTTCCTATTGATACGACCTGAATTACTAGAGCCTTTACAAGTAGCTGGAAAAGAAGTGATCCGTCGTGTACGCAAGCTAATTAACTTGAATGTCCATTCAGCACACAAGTTCTTACGCTCAAGTTAGCATTGGCAGTAACGACTTATGTTAAAGGAGCATACCCCTTAGTAAAGTTATAAGTCATTGCCTATCCTTTTAAGTAATGAAATCGTCATAGTTTTTTAGCTTAGCTCTTAGTCTCTATCTGTTTTCCCTTCTCAATTGTGTTAGCTAGAGGAGAATCTATATTGCCTGGACTCTCCGAAAATGTCGGCGGGTGCGTGTCGGATCCTCCAAAAGTAGTGTATTTTTGGAGGATCAGACACAGGTGCGGTAGCATTTTGGAGAGTCCGCGCAACATAGAGGAGAATAGTCCACTTAAATCACTAGCAGGATTTGAACTTTATGAGTTCGAGTTCGAAATTCTACAACAACTTGTTTGATTTACTGGGTTCGAAATTTATTATTTGTACTTATTTAGTGGACTTTTAACACATGCAGAGTGTGAGTCAAAGCTAGTGGGTTCGAATGAATCGATTTGCCCCTGACTTAATTTGGCCTCGAATAAAGCAATACATAAAGAAATTACATCACCAACTCCAATTATCTAGCAATTGAGGCGTAGTCGATTGGTTGATTTAGTTATAGCACGACATATCCAATTTTATTGAATACAGATTATATCAAGAAACTCGAAGCTCAATTTACACCTTAATAGATTAAACAGGCAAGAAGCAATAAAGCCCAAATTTTGAAAAGAAAAAAAAATAGATAAACATTACACCGGATTAAGACTCTCTTCAGCAGCTTTACGTTCATCGCTGTTGGGACTAAGTGCTCCGCGAAGAATTATGACCAAACTCTGAATATCCATAATTCTAAAGAAAAAATGAAAATATGAGAAAAAAATCGTTAAGACTTGAGAGAGACGAAAGTGCTGTGTGTGTCAGTTAAGTCATCGGCATTTAGGTGGCGGGAAGTGATAGTAGGACAAGAGAAGTGTAGTTTAATTGGCTGGTTTTTGTTTTGAAAAAGATACCTATGACTTTTACCAAACACCCAAAAAACATTAAAAGCTAAATAGACCTTTTTTTTTTGGTCAAAGGAAAATTATATATATTAAGAGCTACATTACACAGTAGTGGTTAGATGAGAGTACTGTAATCCCCTAAAACGGACATGTTTTGTTCCAGTATATCAATATTACATGCCAAAAAATGTCTAGTTACTTCGGTTCCTAGGATGTCTGTCCAAAATACATCATTTGCAAACATCGGAGAAACTGCTAGCATGGTAGTTCTTCCCAAAAATTTTGATTTTGCTGCTTCCGTTGCCAGTGCATCGGTCACTCTATTCTGTTCCATGTAACTGTGTCGCACCACCACACTGTCCATCCTTTGGATCAACAACCTGCCTTCACAAATAATATGATCATAAGTTATATTGCCTGTGAGTAGCATTCTTATTACCTCTGCTGAGTCTGTAGCTATTTCTAGAGGTATCCATCCATTTTGTTCAGCAATTTGGAGGCCCTTTATCAAAGCTTTTAATTATGTCATTGTGTTGTTGGTGTGTGGCATGTTTTCCATATACCCCAGGATCCAGTCCTAAATACCCCACCAATTCCCCAAATCCCTGGATTGCTCTTAGCTGCTCCATCAGTGTTGAGTTTATAGTGCCCCTCATGGGGGCTCCCATTTAACTCTAGTAGGAAAGAGCTTAGTCACACCTTTTTGGGCTAATGTGTAGTACTCAATAGATTTGGCAATGGTGTTGTTAACAGAGATGGTATCTTTCTTTTTATTAAAAAGATTGTGGTTTCTAGCTAGCCAAATGTGCTAGAAGAAAAAAGGGAGGATGATATCCCAAGAGACAATGTTGTTAAAGGACAGTTTCCTTAACTTGTTCCAAATAATTGGCCAAAGTTGGGCTGTGAAGATAGGATTCTATTGATCGCTTTCAGTAGTTCCTTGGCCATTAGGCCATGCCAGAATTGGGTTGTATTGGGGCATTCAAAGAAGATGTGGTCACTAGTTTCATGATTGTTTGAGCAAAAACAGCATGCAGGGTTGCAATTGACTCCAATTATGTGCAGAAAAGCTCCAGTAGGGAGCACGTCTTGTGCAAGCAGCCATATGAAGGTTTTAACTTTGTTTGGGACTTTAGCTTTCATATCCAACTGAAGTTACCCTCTACCTCATTCATCAGAATCTTATTAGTGCTGTTAAGGAAGGTATATGCTGCTTTGGTGGTAAAGGACTCATTTGGAGTCAGTGCCCAGATTAGCTTGCCTTCCTTGGCAGAGTTAGTAGGTATGAAGGTTGATTTGATTAGATCATTAATATCCTTAGGAAGGTTCATGGAGATGGCTGAGGTATCCCAGTTTCCTGCACTATAGATAGTGTCCACTTTGGTAGCAATGTTGTTTGAGGTGAGTGGACTCTCAATCATCTCCCTAAGCTGGGTGATTTGGAATCCAGGCATCATTGATGAAGCTCACCATGTTCCCTTTGTGGACAACATATCTACTAGCCTTATTACAAGTATCCTAACCTTTGAGGATACATTGCCAGATTGGGGATTTGGGCTTCTTGGGGGTATGGTTCCAGTTACAGTGTTTAGAGATTAGGGCTCTAGCCCACAGACTAGAAGTGTTATGGTAAATCCTCTAGGCCAGCCCAACATGTGAGGCTTTATTCTTGCATTCTGCTTTTTGTAGACCCAGTCCACCATGAGATTTCTGCCTAGTAACTTTGTCCCAGCTAACCAGATGCATTTTCTTCTTATTTGGTGTAGTACCCAAGATGAAATTCCTTTGAATTCTATCAATTTAGTGGGTAGTCCTGCTGGGCAATTTGATGTATTGCATGACATGGCTTGGGATACTGCTAAGAGAGGCTTTGGCCAGAATGATTCTTCCAGTCATATTTAGGCAATTTGTTTTCCAACCAGATAGCGTGGATTGCATATTGTCTAGTATGAACTGGAAGTCACTATTGAAGGGTCTCTTATGGAACATTGGGAACCCAGGGTACCTACCAAAAGATGTAGTAGCTTGAATGGAAAGGGTATTTGTAAGGTTCTCCATTGTGTCAGGCTTTGTGTTATAGGAGAAGAGCACCCTAGACTTAGTAAGATTAATTTTTTTACCAGAGGCTTCATTGAAAGACTACATGATAGAGTAGATTGTGTTGTAGTTTTTGATGCTTGCCTTTGCAAATAGTGCATGGTCATCAGCAAAGAAGAGGTGGGAAATCTTTGGACCAGACCTACTAATACTAATTGGAAGCCATTGCTTATCCTGAACAACCCTATCAATGAGCCTGGAGAGCCTCTCCATACACATAATGAACAGGTAGGGGGACATGGGGTCTCCTTGCCTAACTTCCTTAGAAGGTATCAGTCTTAACCCCATTAACTAGGATTGAGATGTTTGATGAGCTAGTGCAGGATAGGATTAATTTAGTTAGCCCAGGTGGGAAGTTGAAGGCCTGTAGAATGTCTCTAATGAAGGACCACTTCAGCCTGTCAAAGGCTTTTTCTAAGTCAATTTTGATGATCATGTGAGCACGACTCCCTTTTATTTTTGTAAAGTGGGTGATGTTCTCTTGGACAATGAATGCATTGTATGAGGCCCTTCTGTTGGATAAGAAATTTTCCTGGCTGGGGACAATTATGCCGGGGAGGAAAGGCTTAATTTTGTTAACAATGACCTTTGTGATAGTCTTGTAGATGGTATTACAGAGCCCTATAGGTCTAAAGTTTTTGAGCATGGTAGCTTGGGGACACTTGGGGATGAGGTAGAGTAGAGTTTGGTTCATGGTTTCATTCATGGAGTTTGTGTCAAAACAGGACCTATAAAAGTCTATCACTGACTTCCCCACAATGCTCAAGTATCTTTGTATAAGAAGGGGTGAAACCCATCTGGACCAAAAGCCTTAAAATGTTTAAAAGAGAAAATAGATAGTTTGATTTCACTATCCTCAAGGGAGCTATCCAAGCTATCTCTTTGGCAATTTGAGAGGGTGTGGGCCATGTCCAGGTAACCGGTAGTGAGAATGGGGGCTTGTGTGTGGGAGGAGGTGTAAAGGCTTCTGAAGAAGTGCATAATGGAGATCTTAATATCTCCTTGGTCATAGAGCCAGTTCCCGCTGTCATCTTTGAGGGACATGATTCTGTTCCTCCTTCTCCTATTGAGGGTGGAGATATGGAAAAACCTGGTGTTGGCATCCCTTCAGTTAGCCAACTGACCCTTAACTTGAGTTTTCAGAAGTCTTCCTCATTCTTGAGGATGGAGTCTAGCACTCTAGTCAGGCTACTTTCCAGATTCAGCAAGAAGTTGCTAAACTGGTAGTTGGGAGATTTTTGGATTCCAGCAATCCCGACCAGGATCATCCTCTTTTTGTGTAAGATACTACCAAAAGTATGCCTGTTCCACTGGGTTACAAGGTTTTTGAAGTTGTTGGTTGATTGTATTAAAGGGGAGTTTGGGGTGAAGGCCTCATTGATGATACTAGAAAGGATGGGTGGTTAGTCCACATTGATTCAAACCTAAAAGGCCTATTAGTGTTATTGGTAGTATCCCCCCTTTAGTATTATTTGCAGAGGGCAGTGGTTTGAGTGGGTCCTAGGGAGATGGTTTACACTAGCCTCAGGGTACTGAGAAATCCAGTAGTCACTAGCAAAACATCTATCTATCCTTTCTATAATTAGGCTACTCCTATTTTTGTATCTTTTTTTAGTCCAAGTTTATTTATTGCCCTTGTATCCTAAGTCAACTAACTTGCATTCATTAAGGAGTTCCAAAAAAGGTTGATGCGGTTTGGGTTAATGGGGTTACCCCCAAACTTATCCTAGCCTTTAAGACTTCATAGAAGTCTCCACCTACAAACCAATTTCCAGTATTGCTTCTAGATATAGTAACTAAATTATCCCATAACAATTTTCTATCAGCTAATATGGTGCTAGCATAAATGGCTGAAAATAACCAGGGAGTATGGGATGGAAGTACCTTCACCATGGCATGGATGCCTTGAGGGGTAGTGGACACCTCATCTTGCACATAATACGTTTTCCGTATCATAACAATCCCGCCTGA
This sequence comes from Nicotiana attenuata, assembly GCF_001879085.1. Lineage (NCBI taxonomy): Eukaryota > Viridiplantae > Streptophyta > Magnoliopsida > Solanales > Solanaceae > Nicotiana > Nicotiana attenuata. The sequence continues at coordinate 102,669 of NW_017672700.1, read as the reverse complement.
CAACCCCACTGCCAAAGACTGGATGAGAATGTCAAAATGCAAATTCTCAGTCAGCTTCTTATGGTCAGCCATTTTTATTTCTAGCAGTACCAGCATTGCTGATTTGTGGAGCAGGACCATGTCAAGGCAGTGTCTCCTGAACTCCGCATTGTTTCCACCCCTAACATTCCATATGATGTAATTCATTAGGGATGTTTGGCAGGTAGGGGACTGGTTTCTTTGGGCCTTCTCCATCCCCTAGGGAGGCGTCATTAGTTTTTTTTGGTTCCTGCTTCCCGTGCTCAGAACTAGGGTTAGATTTAGAAGTGGTTTTATCCTTGACTGTGATGGGAGACCAGAATTATCCATACTTGGTCAGATTCCTGGGACATAGGAGCACTAGAATCTCGATGTTCTCTGCTAATCTCTATCGCCCTAACAGAGTCCAGTATGAGGGAGTCTGTGCGTAGGGGTCCATGACCTACTCCCTCATTTTCAAAGGATTGTTCCCTTTCAGGAGGTCCAGGGCTCTGTTGATCTCCCTTGTAATGTTCCCTAATGGCGGCGATCGGCTCTTCTCAACTGGATCAGAAGACGATAGAGTTTGTTGGGATTGAGGTTTCATAGTCACAAAGATTGGAGACGTTGTTGGGTTCTCCGCTACTGGGTTTGGGAAGAAGGGGATTGATCGGAAAGCTTGTGAGATGAAGTATTGATCAGCGTTGGGTCTAGATTGGGTTGCATGTTGCCGTTGAGAGTCATTACCTCCCACGCGCTTGGACCAAAGGCTGGCAAAGCCCTGTTTAAAGCCTCCACCATTACCCTCGCCATATGCGTTGGGTTTTGCAATATTAGGGTGACTGGTTGGTTCCCTGGGGTGAAATTGTAGGCTAGCCCTTAGCCCTGTAACGCCACCTCCAGCCACGATGCTGGTGAGTGTTCCAACTGCAGTGGAGAGATGTCATTATGATGGGTGAATGTTGGGTTTTTTCTAATGTGTTTTTTTGCTTTTCCTCTTTGGGTAAAGATGGGGGTTACGTTTGTGGGCAGGTTCATAATGGCGTTGTTTGGTGTCAAATCTTGATCAGTAGAAAGATCATCGGTAATTGCATTTGGGAACTTAGATTTGGAATTAATGGAGTATCTGTTGGAGTGGACGAAGAGTGTCATGTCACCTAAGTTTGGGTAATTTCTCAGGTAAGCCACTTGAGTCCATAGATTGTGGTAGGTGTTCAAAACCGAACCGAAATCGAAAACCGAACCGAAATTGAAGCTTAATGGCTTATTGGTATCGGGTTAACGGTTTAACGAACGGGGAACAGATTGAATTTTTTTTATTAACGGCTTATCGATTTGGGGGCGGATTATTCAATTTTCTTAACGGTAATTCGTTAACCCGTTAAGATTATATATATATATATATATATATATATANTATATATATTAAATAATCAAAAATCCTTTTTCCACTTCCAGTACTCTATCTCTAACGCCTAAATAATCAGAAACCCTAACGCCTAAATTTCAACCAGCAGCCACCAACACTCTATCTCGTCGACTTCCACTTTCCAGCACTCTATCTCGTCGACTCGCCGTCTCCCTCTCGTCGTCTCGCCGTCTCCCTCTCGTAGTCTCGCCGACTCGCCTCTCCATCTCGCTGTCTCGCCTCTCCCTCTCGCTATAGCCAGAGCAGCAGATGGTAAGTTTTTTTTTCTTGTTGATGTCTTTAAAATCAAAGAGCTTCTCAATTCTCAAAGTATTCAGATGCTTGCTTCAGTATACATAAACAGGAACTCATTTGTTTTGAAACATAAACACAAGTTTTGTGAAGAATCAGAAACTTCTCACTTTAAAAGCATACAAAATTTAGGATGTTTGACTCCGTTCTCAGTATACAATATTTAAAAGCAACAGTAATCAGCAGGATGTTTTAAAGTTCACAAAACTCATCTGTTTTGAGATCGATTTTGAAAGTACCTGTATAAATATCTGTTAAGCAACTTGTTATTCTCATTCCTTTTCTTTTCTTGTTGCAGTGACTCATACATGGCTGAAAATATATAAAGTGATAAAGTGATGATGGGTGAAAGTGAGGCTTCTAATAGTGAATGGAATATGCATGAGAGAATAATTTTTTTGCCCTATTGTTAGTCATAAAGGCGAATATATGGCAAATGGTGTAGGTGCTTACGTGAGTGGGGGATAAATAAGATCTTCACTGTCACAGTTGATAATGCAAGCTCAAATGATGTGACAGTAAAAGAATTGTCTAAGCAATTAACAAAAATAGAAACTAATTTGATGAATGGTACTCACCTTCACGTGAAATGTATGGCTCACATCATGAATCTTGTGGTCCGGGATGGTTTAAAAGAATCTTTAGTGTCTATTGAACGTGCTAGGCATACAGTGAGATATGTCAGGCAGTCTCCTGCGAGGTTGAAGAGGTTTCAAGAATGTTTTGATGATGAACAACTCAATTGCAAAAAAACTTTATGCTTAGATGTTCCAACTAGGTGGAATTCCACCTGCTTGATGTTGCGCAGGGCTGTTGAACTTGAAAGTGCATTTTCACATTATGATTCTAGTAAAATTGGCTTGAGACATTATCTTGAGCATTCTTATATTGAAATTGAATTCCTACAGGTGAACTTTTGAGTATTGATTGGGAGAATGTAAAAAGAATTACAAAGTTTCTTGAAATCTTATATCTTCTTACTTTGAAGATATCTGGATCACGTTATGTTACATCGAATATTTATTTTCTTGAAATTTGCGCAGTTGCTGTTTACTTGAAGCAATTGATAGCAAATGAAGATACAGTTTTAAGTGAAATGGCAAAGAATATGAAAGAAAAGTTTGATAAGTATTGGGGTGATCCAGGGGAAATGAACAAGATAATTTTTATCTCATGTATTTTGGATCCACGTTACAAGCTCGAATCAGTTGGCTATGCACTTGTAAAGATGTTAGGTGTCGATCCGGGGGAACTATACAAGCAGAAGTGACGAAGTACATGACTTCATTATTTAGTGAGTATGTAAAGTACAGCTCAAAAGGTGTCATGCTTGCTTCATCAGTTCATCTTCAGATTGTTCTTCATTGGACACTTCGACTTTCGGGCTTTCTGGCAGTCAAGCAAGCACCCAAAATATAGGACTTTTAGAATCACTCATGCAAGATATAAAAAAATATAAAAGTGGGAGTGGAGGTGTTGATACTAGAACAGAGTTAGATAAATATTTAGGTGAAGAAACTGAGGATGACACTAAAGAATTCGATGTTCTTCTTTGGTGGAAATTGAACTCAGCTAGATTTCCTATTCTTGCGGAGATGGCTCGTGATGTATTAGCTACTCCGGTTTCAAGTGTGGCATCCGAATGTGCGTTTAGTACGGGATGACGTCTTCTTGATTCATTTAGGAGCTCATTAACTCCTAAATTGGTGCAAGCTCTAGTGTGTCTTCAAGATTGGGTTCGAAATAAAAAATTAAACAACCCGTTAGTGTTGAGGAAGATCTTGATAAAATCAAGCAGCTTGAACAAGGTAATAATATTGTTACTATATTTGTTGTATATAAGTATTGTTGATATGCTTATATTTATCGCACGACTCATTATTTTAATTTTTTTCTTCAGATTTAGCCAGCAATGGAAAAGACTCTTCCGTTATTGACGTGTAGTATTAATATATCTGGTAAGAATTCAAATTTAACCCATCAAGTCTTCAAGTATTGAATCTGTGCTTGCAACTGCTATGATTAGTCAGCATCAGTAGTTATCAGTAGACATCCTATCTTCTATTATCATTAATAAGTAGTTGATAATTTCTTTATGATATTGAAGAGTGTTGTTTGTGTGGCAAGAACAACAACATACTTGTGCATATACCAAAAGTTATCTTTTGATATTCCAGTTCTAAGTGGGAATACATGTGATGATGGTTGTGTATGTGACATCTCGACAATTTTGTGGTTAGATGTGAATTTCTTGGATAATGTCTCAGATCTTGTCATCTGGAAAGATGCTAGGATGAAGCAGTATCCAATTTTTAAGTTGATAATGTATGTGGATATATTTCTCAAATGCCATAACATCCAGTGATATAGGGGATGAGAAAATTGATGTCAAGCTAGAGATCTTTCCTTACAACAATGAAGTAAAACTTCTTAGCAATTTGATGGGGTTTGAAACTTATCATTATAAATTGGTAGTGAGTCTGTTTTGTTGGTTCCAGGAGCAAGAGAGAAGAAACATAGACTGGACATGTAAAGAGATCTTCTGCATCTCTTGACGACGTCTATTATTGTCAACCTTGAATTTTGATTTTGTTGTACAATGCATGCTGAGTAGTTCTTTTACAGTTTACTTTTGGATTGATTGCTTAGAGTTACACCGATAACTTGTCAAGTTTCCAGGTCTTGATTTAATGGCAATTTTCTGCATTTAGTTGAGGCAATGAAGCTTAATTAGACGCAGAGGGTTTGACCGGACTCACTGCGTCTATGCTAGATGGCCCACTGTTTGTGGATTCAACCTGTTTGACTGGCAGCAAAGTTGTGGTTGCAGGAAAGGATGCTTCCTTGTTTGATGTATTTTATAAGCCTAATCATGCATGTTGTACATTGCATGCTTCCTTGTGTTAACTTTATCAGCCTAATCATGTAGTAGTTGTACATTTGCATGTTCCTAGTTCTCTCTATGCATATGTAGTTTTAGTGCTCAACGTCATTGCTTGTGCATATACCAAAAGCTTTTGGGTAACTGTTGTGTGCATCTTCAACTCTTCTTATTGCCTCAAGACAATAGTATTTATCAGTCTCTACTTCATTGTCTAATGCTGAAATTTGGTGTATGCATATTTTTACTGGGACCTGCTCACTTATGGATTAAGCTGTTGTTTGAACTTTGAAGCTGCAGAAATTCAAGCATTGTTAGGCGTTAGCTACGGGCCAAAATTTTCTGTGTAGTCTGCTCACTTATGGATTAATCATTTTGAAATATGTATTTTGGACTCACTTTGAATATAGACTGGAATTTTATCATTTCAGAATTTGTATTCTAGGCGTTAACAAACATATGTATTCTGGACTCATCTGTAATGTAGTCTGATTTGGGATGTAATGGACTCAACTATTTTATTCCATAGACTGGAATGTAGTCTGCTGAGCGTAGGAATTTTATTTTGAGTCACAACGGTCAGCAAACAATTAATGCACGCAATATAGATTGAATTAGGCCAATAAATCGTCCGATAACAGCCCAATAAGAGCTAAACCGATACTAATATGCCCGATATCTTATCGGGTGGCTAGCGGATTAATACATTTAAAAGCCGATAACCGATAAGCCAAACCATTAAGAGTAAATAACCACCCAATCCACCCGATAAGCAGCCCTAGATTGTGGTGAGTTTTCCCTTTTAAAGCATTCCGCTAGAAGGGGAGTAGGGGGCACGTAGGTATTGGGGGCTTGGGGGATCCGATTGCGTGTGGACCCTATTGACTGATTTGTTTGAGGGGTGGTGGCCCAAATTTTCATCGCTAGCCGGGTGTAGGTCTGAGGTCGGGCTACTGATGGGAGCCTCTTTTGAGGATGCTTGAGAGGGCCCAGCATATCTGTCCATATCAGTTTCAACGAGCCCCGTCCCCGCCTATCTTTTGGAATTGTACTTGGGCTGGGGCCGTGTGGGCTGGGCTACTGGGAATGGGGGGTGGGCATATGTTTATTTATTGGGCCACTAGGCCTATTGTAATTATTTGTTTGCGCATTATTAGATTTTGAATTATATTTTAAGGTTTGGTTTCCATGAACTTACCAGAATTTGCATCGAATATCTTTACCTGGATTTTTTGTGCTTTTTGTGCATGATATTGTTCATTTTCCTTTCCTACTCCACTATTCCTTCCCTTCGTAGGTTGGTGGCTGGATTTCTTTCGTCTAGGAAAGGTTATTGTCTTCCATCCATCCTCCTCCTCCTTTTTTATGTGCATTTCTAAACTTTCAGGGACTTATTGTGATGGTGTTGGTACAAGGCCAATCCTTCCACACATTGTACACAAAGTTCCTTCTCCTTCATAGATCATTGTTTGCTTGTGATCACCTATGATGACTGATGTTTCCACCGATATTTCAAGCGGGACTTGGTTACAAATGTGTTCATACTTTCCTCTTAGTGTGGAAGATGTTCATGAGTCAATTTTTGATAATTTGCCAAACTTTCTCCCAACATTTTCCAATATTTCGTTATCATAGAATTCAGTTGGTAGTTGTAGTAGACGAATCTAAATGATCGTGGAAGATAGTGTAGCTTCTTGTGGGGCGAATTTTGGTTCCCATTTGCATACTGATAAGAAATTTCCATAAATGAACCATGTGCCTAGGTGTAGTGCCTTAGTCATATTTTCCTCTAGACCGAATTTGATAATGAAGAAATCTCATCCTAGGTCAATCAAGATTAACTGTTCGGGTGGTTTCTATAGGTCAATCAGTTTAGATCGAAGATAATGGTGGGGCATTTTACGATTAAGACCTTTATGATTACTGAAAAGCGCCATGGTTGGTATATGCATTTCTTGTCTTCTTGTGAGAGGGAAATTGAGCCTTCAATACCTTTTCCTTTATCATCTTTGATGATTGGGGAGTGTTCCTTATCGTAATACTCTATTTTGCTCACTGTCTGTTTGTCGAGTAACATTTCCTTATAGGATGGTGTTGGTGCTTCTTCCACATCAATTTGATTATTTTGTCCGGTAGTTTCAGTGGGATAATTGGTGGTGTAGTGGTTGTATCCATGTAGGTAATCTAGAGGGAGGGGAACAACTTTTGAACTAATCCAAACAACTCCTTAATTGTTTGCGTTATTTAAGGGAAAAAAATATAAATAAGGGAGAGGAAGGGAAGATAGAGTTACAAGGTGAAGAATCTAACTCGCACCGACAGTGTAAAAATTAATTTATTTTTTTTGTATGCTACTCCTTTTTTTTCCGTTTATGTGAATCTATTTTCTATTTAGACCACTTCAGAAAAAATGAATCCTTTCTAAATTTGAAAAAAAAAATTTAACTTAAACTTGCAATTATACCCTTAATGAGGGGCCTTTAGAGCCACGTAAATGCAATGGCATGTTTAAGACCATGCAATTCAAATGAATTATATCCACACAAATGTTATAGATATTTAAGATCACATATTTCAAAAGTATTCACTTCTTTCTTAAGCTCCGTGTCCAGTTAAATAAGTTCACATAAATTGGAACGAAGGGAGTATTTTTCTAGGGATCTATTTTGTTTCTAAAAGTTAAACGTAAAGCATGGATTTGATTGCTTGTCTCCATAATAAATAAGTATAATATAACAATTTGCAAGAAAAAAAATATACTGGAGTAAAAGCGAGCCCCTTGATTATGAATTAAAGAATTCAGAATCAATCAAATCTCCCCAAGTAGGATTCGAACCTACGACCAATTGATTAACAGCCGACCGCTCTACCACTGAGCTACTGAGGAACAACAGGAGATTCTATCTCATAGAGTTAATTCACGACCCATGACCAATATGAGCTCGAAGCTTCCTTCGTAACTCCCGAAACTTCTTCATAGTGGCTCCCTTACATCCCTCATTTCAGATGACACACTCCATTTGATACCATGTTTTCATGTAGAATAGTGATATATGTTGAGAGAGCTTACTGCCTAGTACATTTTTATTTCTTCATTAAATTTCAACTCTTTCTTATTTTTAACTAAATTGTTAATGAATAAAGTATTTGCAGCTTAGTGTCCATGACAATATTAAAAAAAAAAAAAGAAGTAATTTTCTGATGTTGGATTTCATTTTCAGCTATTAATTTTTCTTTTGAAAAGAAAAATGACACAAACAAAGAAAAGAAAGGTGTACCTGCCCGCAATGATGAATTCACCAAAATATCGCTCATCCAACTATTTAAACAAAAAATAGTTGAGGAATATATATAAAAATAAAACTCATGTGTAAAATATTATATAACCAGTATATAATCTGGTTGGCTATTTGTGTAAAAGATTTCTATTATTACCCGTAAAATAGTTAAATTAAGGGAAATAAGCACCTCGCATCTTGTTTGTACTTAATTTAAAAAGGAAAATATTTTAAGTACATGTAAATATTCTCTACAAAGATCGACAATCAACGTGGAATTTTCTTAATTATTGTGTATTAGAAATATTAATCGGCAGAGGTTGGTTCTGTTTAACTAAAAAAGTGTTGAACCCTTTTGTTAAACTAATTATCAGAGATATGGAAGGTAAATCTTAGCCAAACATAATTAACTCTAGATCCAGATACATTAAATGCAAACATCGAAGAAGAATAAGAATGTATAATATTTCTTAAGACAATCTTTGTACATCAAACGCGAATGATAGGCTTACATCTGTAGCGAGAATGTATCGTAACCGTAGAAGCAAAGAAGGGGAAGAGATGGAACTGTTGATGACCGAGAGATTCCTCTTGATGATTCCATAATGATGACTATCGTAGAGTCTCCCTCCTTTCCTAGGCTCTACCCCCTCTATATATATATATTAACAGTTTTCCCTTTTATCCAATGGTCTTTGACCTACGTACTTTCTAATGATTGTATACTTCATCGCTCACCCAAACACTACGCTCGTTCTGCGATATAAGCTTTTCGATGGTTTGACCTTGGCAATGGCCGAGGTGTTCTTTTGCTATCGCGTCTCGCGGGCGTGATTACGGCTTGGTCGACCCCTTGTCGTCCCTTTTAAGAACAACCATCCTATGGTCAGATTTTGGCCCATACAGTTAGTCCCTCCGTCTATCGGGTTCGCCTCTTGTCGAGCTCAATGGGCGGATTCTGTTTATTTGAAAGTTAGGAGAAATATGAACGTTACGCGTTGGACGAGGTCCTTAAGTCGAGGGGGCGACGTGACGCTTCAGTGGTATCGTCGAACTGTTACGTCGGTTTGGAGCTAAATCGTGGCATCGATTCGAGACATCATGGGTACTTTTATGAATCATCATGGCGCACGTTTCCCAGACATCGTATCGTTTCCTGTGACCTTTCGACTTTTCTATTGGCGGCTCTTGGGTTTCCCGCTTGGGACATTCATGTTCCTATAAATAAGGGGAATCCATTATTTGATTGTTACATTTTGATTCTCCTGATGATTGCGAACGTCCACCTTCTTCAATATTTTATACTTCTGATTTCGCACTTCTGTTTTTGTTAGAATTTGACCCTACCATCCTCTCTTTTCCTTCATCATTCCCGTTTATTTCGATCAAACTTAGACAAATGGCAGGTACTTCTTCCCATATTGACAGACTCATCGAAAATCCGGTGCCGGAAAGTGGCGCGCTTCCTCTTGGAGAGGGAGTAGGGTTCATGGAGGGCGAGGGGGTTCCGACGGTGGCTGAGATACTACCTCGTCCGGGAAAGCTATGGACTGATTTTAATAGCCCTGCCGGAGAAGACCCGGAACCTGTCTCTTCTACCATGGATGAGGCGGCGATTGCGGCGGTCAAAACCAAATGGGGAATTTCGGACCATGTTGAAATGGTGCCGGCGACGGGGACGGACATTGTGCACTTACAACGCGTATCCTTTTGTTGTCAGGTATACGCTTCCTCTCCCCTCTCTAGTGGTGGACTTCTGCCGCTTCTACAAAGTGTGCCCGGCTCAACTCTCACCGTACGCGTACAAGCTTTTCCTCATGCTCCTCAAATACGCGGATATCGCCGATCGTGGGATTACTTTGGGGCACATGCTTCATATTTTTGCCCCTCAATCCATTCCGGGAACGATGATCCACATGCGCCATCGAGGGACCAAGAGTTTGGTGGTGAAGATGGACGACAAGGCTAATTCGCTTCTGGGAAAGTTACTTTTATGTTCGGACGGAGCACTTGGTGGCGGACCCGGCAGGGTTCCCTAAGATGTGGAACTTTGCTCGTAAGTTCGTTATTTTGTGATTCCTCTTAAGGCGGTCGTCGATAGTTCTTCTCTAAGTGATATTGCTGATTCGTTTTTGTTTTTGCAACCGAGAGATTACCTCCCCCGCCAGTTGATTGATATTACCGAGCGGGTGAACGCAATTCTCCCCCACACAAGGGGCAATCGCAAGTGGACGTCCTTCCACGAGAAATATGGGCACAAGCCTCTCACTAGTGAGTCAGCTCGCTTTCTTTGCCTTATGATTCGACCTTGTCTTTATATGACCATTTTTCCTTGTTGGCAGGGAGAACGCGAAGGGCGAGGGCTCCTCCACTTGCATTCCGTCAATCGGCGCCCCCTGCTCGGCATGCACCTAGGGTCATTACCAAATCTACACCTGCGTCCGTGGCCGCACGTGCGGGGGCTATTCCTCATGCTGAGACTCCGATTTCAGCGCCCGCTCAATGGGCGAGTCTTCCCGTGCTGGTAGTGGAGAGGCTCCACCGAAGGAGACGACGGGTGACCCCGGAAGTGGCGCCTCAAAACGAAACATCGTCGGGAGGTGGCCTTTCCTTGACGATGCCCGAAACTAGTGGTGATATCAACCTGGTCGTAGAGGCTACACCTATCACAGGAGATCGACATGCCGATGTGGTGGAGAGACTGAATCCCGAGGCCCCACTATTGTCTCGAGCGGCCCTTCGACATCCCGACTGAATCGCAATTCTTCTTCGGCTGAAGAGAGGGGAAAAGGCATCATGGTCAATGATTACGAGTCTGAATCTGACCTTGATCCTGATGATGTGAGGATGTCCGAGGGGGGCTTTACCCGAACCGTGGTATGAGCGGGAGGTCCTTCTTGGATACTCGAGATTCTATCGGACCTCAATCTTTTAAAAGATACTGTGGATTTTGTGCCGCAGTTTGATCTTCTATGCTCGGCCGCAGAAAGTGAGGCTCTTCAGGACGTCAGCGACGTCAAACTGTCACATGGAGTGGCCGCGATGGTCCTAAGGGTGAGTCCCTCTCTGTATGTTTTCCTTTGTTGGTTGCTTTTTTGTTTGATCTTGGTCCTTATCGACTATCTTTTTCTCTTTGTTTTCAGTTTTACATGTTGGAGATTGAGAGTGCTCGTAGGGCCGAGATCTTTCTGACGATGCTTGAGAAGTATCGGCGGTATGGCACTAGATGCCGTGAGATGCATGAGCGGCTCAGGGCGGGTACTGGCACCCAATCCCTTGGGGCGGAGTTGGAGAAAAGAGATCAGGAGCTGATGCAGTCCATTCGCAGGTGTAGCGAGCTCGAGGAGCTGCTTCATGCCAATGACGAAGAGCTTGAGTTGGGAAAGGGGGTAGCCGCAGAGTGCGAGCATCTTCAGGCGAAGGTGTCACATTGCAAGCCGAACTTGATCAGAATACCGCCAGGGTGAAGCTTTGAGTGCAAAATGGATGGGTAAATTAGCCGAGCTAGAGAGAAAAGTAGCCGGGTTGGAGGATGCTGAGAATGCTCGGGCGTCGACTTTAGCGAGAGCGGCAGCGTTGGAGGACACTATCCGCGTCCTTCAATCCGAGCAGGAGTCCGAGAGGGCAACGGCCACACTAAGGGAGGCGAGGCTCGAAGAGCGCATCGGCGAAATTAATCGGGAGGCTTCGAGCCTAGGGGATCGGGTCGTGGCGCTCGAGGCTGAGAGAGCGCAGTTGTTAGCTCAAGTTGAATTTGCCTCTGCCGCCGTTCCTTGTCACCTGCATGAGCTTTGGGTCCACACCGAGGCCCAACGAGACAGATACAAGGGTTTGTGGGAGGCGGGCAATGTCTTTGAGGCTGCTTATGAAGAAGCTCGGGAGAAGGCACGAGAGGCTCGTGTCAACTGCGGCTACGACCCTGAGACACCGGAGGCCGGCGAGGACGCTGATGCTGAGGAGGAGCTTCCCGAAGACAATGATGGGGAGGATGGCGGTGATGACGCCGAGTGAACAGTTGCTGCTGCTTCAGTACCTTTTTTTTTGTTCATGTTTGTCTTCTCCCTTTTTTTGTTTTGGGCCCGTTTTGGCCTTTTTGTAAGGTGCGGCTTTTACGCACGTATATATAAATAAAATAGTTGCTTCGCCTTTGTATATCCTTTGATTTTCTTTCCCTTTCCCCTTGCTTGTTACATCTTTTCGTTTTGGCATGGACCTTTGGATTTTTCGTGTGACAAATCCCTAATTTTTTGATTTGGGAATCCGGCCTTGACCGGATCGAGTAGGGTCTCGTTGCGTGAGTCAGAATGAAGTTGCTTCGGACTCATACGCTCGGGCAAGGTCGATTTCTGATCTGTCGCTCTAGGCAGTATTATTCTTGACTAGAACAAAGTTGAATTCGGATCCGCCCTTTTGGGCGAAGTCGATATCTGGCTTGAACGATCCCGAATTTTTCCCTTTTATTTGATTTGTGGCCGGCGGTCGTGAAGGTGTTGCTCTAAGTGAGGTCGAATTATAACGTACTTGTTTCGACGGTGGACAGTGATCGTAAAGGTGTTAAGTAAGATTGAAATAATAACCTGTTGTAATTCGAGCGAGGTCGAAATCTTCCTTTAGCGATGGCAGTTGGCCGCAGGGGTGTTATTTTGAGCTAAGGTTGAAAGGTTAACCCATTAAAATTCGAGCGAGGTTGAATTCTTCTTTCAGCGATGTCGTTAGCCGTAGGGGTATTATTTCGAGCTAAGGAAATGTTAACCTATTAAAATTCGAGCGAGGTCGAATTCTTCTTTTGGCGATGGCCGTTGGCCATAGGGGTGTTATTTCAAGCTAAGGAAATAACCTATTAAAATTCGAGCGAGGTCGAATTCTTCTTTTGGCGATGGTCGTTGTCGGTAGGGTTGTTATTTTGACCTAAGGAAATGTTAACCCATTAAAATTTGAGCGAGGTCGAATTCTTCTTTTGGCGATGGCCGTTGGCCATAGGGGTGTTAATTCGACCTAAGGAAATGTTAACCCATTAAAATTCGAGCGAGGTCGAATTCTTCTTTTGGCGATGGCCGTTGGCTGTAGGGGTGTTATTTCGAGCTAAGGTCGAAATGTTAACCCGCTGCCTCATTGTCCTGGATTTTTGGAGAACTTTACGGAACGCCGTACTGTTTACGCATATGTTGGGGTGGTTCCGGCGTGCTCAGTTTTGTTTTTATCGGGGAATATTGGGTGTCTCCTGGGCGAGTCCCAGTTCGCTTTACATTGCTTGCATTGGAGAATACTATGCGTTTCCTGGGTGAGTCCCAGTTAGCTTAACTTTGCTCGCATTGGAGAATACTATGCTTTTCCTGGGTGAGTCCTAGTTTGCTTAACTTTGCTCGCATTGGAGAATACTATGCGTTTCCTGGGTGAGTCCCAGTTTGCTTAACTTTGCTTGCATTGGAGAATACTATGCGTTTCCTGGGTGAATCCCAGTTTGCTTAACTTTGCTCGCATTGGAGAATACTCTGGTGGAAAGTACAAAGTGTTGCTCTATTTCGTTCGCTGGAGAATGCCATACATGTTTGTTTCATACATATATTGGAGGAGTTTCCGTGTATCTAGTCCCTTCGTCTGGCCTGAGGAAGCAGTCAACGAGCGCGGTGACGAATCATACTTGAGCTTTGAGACGTCTCCTTTGTCGCCTCATTAGACACTTACACGAGGAGATCCAATTGGGACAAAACTCGGGTGAGGGAATGAGAGTACGACTTGAGGGGGGTCCTTTTTCTGAAGTCGAAGTACTTGAGATAGGCGACATTCCAATTGTTTTGTAGTAGTTTTCCTGCCATCATTTCTAGTTGGAATGCTCCTTTGCTTACTTGCCCACACGAGTGCTCGTATTCCTGTTTGAACCAACAAAGGAGTGAAGATAAACCAAAATAAAAAATTTTTGTTACCTCGACCCAATGAGTTAGTGAAAGAAAGAGTGATGTTGTAGTGTCACTCGCTCCGCTTGGTGCTCTGATGGTGGTTTTAGATTTGGCGGCCGTGTTCGGCTCCATCGTTACTAGTGTCTAGGCTTCGCATGGGTTGGATTCGCCTTACTCGCTGAAGGGATGGAATCGAGTCCCGACCCGATCTCGTCCGGTTTGTGCCAACAACAAGAGAAACATGTCATACTTTGTTCATAGACCATCTGGTGTGTAGGGGAATGTGAAAGTAGGGTAGGATGTGGCCATTCTTTCAGAAAACCACGCAGCAAGCTGCTGTCCCTTCCCAAGGGATGGGAGTGCGGGTCCATGTATAGGGTGAATACGTCGAACGGGGCTGTGGTCATGCCGGATGACCGGGATCCTATTTTGAACGTGCCTTCGTCGTGTCAGACCTACTGTTTCAAGCGAGAAGTGGGTTTTGCCTAGATATTGGTTGACTTCTACTTTATGTAGCATATTGACCTAATTGGTACGGTTGTCTCGAAGGTTTACCTACCGCTCTTTCGAGTGGGTGTTCGTATCGAGATGGGGAGGCCATGACAGCCTGGTAATGATATTTCGTCGGTTCTAGATCTAAAGGAAACTAAAAATTTGGCTAAGAAATCCCCACAGACGGCGCTAAATTGTTTAACTAAAAAAGTGTTGAACCCTTTTGTTAAACTAATTATCAGAGATATGGAAGGTAAATCTTAGCCAAGCATAATTAACTCTAGATCCAGATACATTAAATGCAAACATCGAAGAAGAATAAGAATGTATAATATTTCTTAAGACAATCTTTGTACATCAAACGTGAATGATAGGCTTACATCTGTGGCGAGAATGTATCGTAACCGTAGAAGCAAAGAAGGGAAAGAGATGGAACTGTTGATGACCGAGAGATTCCTCTTGATGATTCCATAGTGATGACTATCGAAGAGTCTCCCTCCTTTCCTGGGCTCTACCCCCTCTGTATATATTGACAGTTTTTCCTTTTATTCAATGGTCTTTGACCGGCGTACTTTCTGATGATTGTATCCTTCATCGCTCGCCCAAACACTACGCTCGTTCTGCGATATAAGCTTTTTGACGGTTTGACCTCGGCAATGGCCGAGGTGTTCTTTTGCTATCACGTCCCACGAGCGTGATTACATCTTGGTCGACCCCTTGTCGTCCTTTTTAAGAACAACCATCATATGGTCAGATTTTGACCCATACATGTTCCATAATATTTTATGAGATTGTTAGCTATTAGTGTCTTTTATTTAAATATGACAATTGATAAGTTGAAAAAGAAAAAGAAAAAGAAAAAGAAAAAAAACAGTGATTCTAATATCAAAACAGTATCTTTACAAGAATTAATTTCGTAACATCAATCGGTAATAATAGTACATTTAACGAGTCATTAAATAAGCAACAAAGAAATTGCCTATTAATACTTTAACGTATCATATAAAGTAGAAGAGATTGCATATTAAAGTACATCATATACATTCTTATCATGTTTTAGCAGAGGTTCATAGTTGCTTCTATCCACCATAACTACCAGGCGAATAGCACAAATAACTGATTTTAAGGGCATCATTTAAAACGTAACCAATTTTAAAACCTATTTTGACGTTCAACCTCCTCAAAATCAAACATAACCAACGCTGAAGTTTGAGCTGAATTCAAATTTCAAACTTTTAAACTTTAAATAGTTTGAAAATTCTTGATATATTTTAAATTGGGGTATTACGAGCGGCTACCTCTGTGTCATTTCTATTAGTCATGACCCTTGTAAAGAAACATTTGTTTAAGAAGAATTAACCTAAATAGCAGCCCACATAATTAGTTAAATTAAAATTAGCCGGAAAATGTATATATATGTGTAATATATATATATAATATGTGTATAACCATGTATAATCAGTATATAATTTATGTACACCGGCAAGAAAAAATAAATAGTAACCGGCTATTTGTGTAAAGATATTTTTTAAACAATCTGGCCCAATATATGTTCTTCATCAGGCCCAATATTTATAAGGCCCTACGGGCCGGCCCAAAAAGAAAAATCCTTTCATCTCAAATCTCTCCACCATCATCAGCACAAACCCCTGGAGCATTTCGAGCGCTTTCAGCACAGTGATATCTTTCAATCTGTTTCATTATGGCAAACGGTATGTAAATTTCTTTCACTTTGCATCTATAATGAGTATTTTGTGCAGAATCAGTTTGGCAATTGACCTTTTATTTGGTTAATGTAGCAATACCGAGGTCATTTTTGCAAGTTGCAGCTAAAGAAGAAGTTGCTGCACCGCCGCTGAGAGTTGTTCAGATTGAAGGACTGGTACTTTCTCTACTTCTATCATTTACATGTTTATGCACTTGAATTTGTTTGATTATAATCGGTATAGATTCTTAAGCGGCATTGTACCGAGGATTAGGATTGTTAAATAGGTGTTTTTTTTAAAGCTAAAAGATGAAACTTCGATCGAATCAAAGATCATGGTCTTAGGTTCAAATCGCATCGGAAGCAAAAAAAATACTAGGTGATTTCTTCCCATCTGATCGAGCCTTGATGGACAGAACTACCCGCTGGTGGAAGGTAGCAGGTACCTAATGAAATAGTCCAGAGGTGCACAAGCTTACCCGGACACCACTGTCATTAAAAAACTCATGATTTTTGTACAGTTATGTAATGATAGACTTGTAAGACTTGATGCTTGTTAATTAGTTGGTTCCTCACCATAGCCGAGAAAACAAAGTATTGTTACTCGTCTTATAAGCTACTTCCCATATTGTGAGATAATGTCTTTGTAATGAAGGTTTCAAAACCTCAAGTCTTGGTCATGATTATTTATATAAGTTGCTTATTACAAACGACTAGAATACTTGCGGACTTGGTGAAGAACATACACATTGGAAGTAAATAATCCATATTAATACCAACTAGTTGGGATAAGGCATAATCTTGTTGCTCAATTATATTACGTACCGGTGCTTGTACACTTACATTAGATGGGATTGATTCATCTAGAAAGACAAATTATCAAGTATTCGAATGAAACAGGTTGAAATGGAGCGGAATGGATTTGGAAGATTCATATAGTTAACCCAACTGGTTTTGGATTGAGGCGTAGTTGTTATTGCCGTTGCTTTTTTCACACTTTTATTGTTGTAAAACTGAGTAATTATCTGATGTGCGCCAGCTTGCCTTCTTTTCATTTGGACTGGGGATTGCCATCTTTTCCTTTTTCCTTTGATCTAAAGCTAATATTAATCAGTTCTTTACCTTTTCATAAAGAAAAAGTTAATATTAATGAGTTCTGTTAATGGAGGATTGCAATATAGTTTCTGACTTACAACTGAGTTGAGCTCAATTAATTTATTCCATAACACACTCCACTGAATGGCTTCTAGGAGGAACTGTAATATGTTGGAGAGTTACAAACTTGTTAATTATGTGATTGAAGCAACTCAAAGGGCTAACGGCTATGGATCATCTCATCTAGTTAAGAAAACGATGCAAGAAACACATTGGCTACTGTATTCAACCAGGTCTCTTATATATATGGTGACTTATATGAGTTCGTTGGAATGTATCTTTTATCTTTAATATGCTCCCTCATCCTAAATTATTGTCCCGTTTCTGCTTCGAGAGGGTTGCCCATGATACGTTGTATCATACAGTTAGATACCAGATGGTCCTGGAAAGATCGGACGCGATAGTAGAATTAGTGTATTCTAATGTTATAAGTATGTGTGCAACAGGTCATTCTGAAGATAATAAAGCATTGCAAGGAGTTTTCCCCAGCTTTGGTCACTGGACAACTTCTTGGATTGGATGTTGGAAGTGTTTTAGAAGTCACTAACTGTTTTCCATTTCCGGTATGTTGGATTCTAGCATTTCTTGCTTATTATTTATGCATAAATTTGTTGTGTCAGATTCATTAATGTGTAGATGTCTTCTTAACATATATTTTGTTCAGGTTCGTGAAGAAGATGAGGAGCTCGAGGCTGAGGGTGCTAATTATCAGCTTGAAATGATGAGATGCCTGCGGGAGGTTAATGTTGACAACAACACCGTTGGTTGGTATGACTACTTTCTTGTTTGACTACATCAGAGAGAAGTATGGAAGAATGAGTGAAATGATAGTTCAAATCCTGGAAGTGGTTGTTGTTTCATGCAAAGTTTGTACATCTTTCTGGAAGTACCAAAGTCATTTCCTGAAGTTACAAGCAAAAAATAATTCCTGAAATTACAAGCAAAAAATAATTCCTGAAATTACAAGCAGGAATTCTCGCTGCAATTTGGCTTCAAGGGAATATAATCTCAGTTATAAAAGAAAATCTAGTTCTTTTATGCGTAATAAGGACTTTTATTAATTATCTGTAGCACCCAGGGGGTGCTTATGATGTGCATTTACAAAGAAACAAAACCCAATTCATTTACTGCTTACTACACCCAGCTACTCCTGACTTACTCATCGTAATCGAATCCTTATAAAAGAAATTCATTTACTGCAAATGAAATGAACTGAGGAAATCTCTCATCCCCTCAGCTTCCCTTACATTTTCGTTCTTAAACCAAAAAGCTAGAAAGGGATATACATCTATGTTTTGGATTTTAGCCTTCAAAGAAGCTTTGATTTGTTTCCTTCCATACTATCCACCAAACAATTGCTAGTACAGTGTTTCAAAGCATCCTAGCAGCTACTTGAAGTCCTATCTTTTTCCAACTCAGCAGCAGTTCATTTGGAGTTTCTGACACACCGTTTTACTTCAAATAAATTAGAAAACATATACTGAATACTGTAAGCGTGGAGTATATGATAAGTTCCTTGCATTTTCATAACCTTGCTCACAGAGGATATACCTGGTGCAGATTATCATTCCTATTGCCATTTCTATCCTTGTCATATGATTATTGGTAATATGCCCGACTATGATTTTTTCTTTGGTATTTATATTCTAGGTATCAATCAACTTTATTTGGCTCTTTTCAAACTGTGGAATTGATAGAGACCTTCATGAATTACCAGGTACATTTCTCATTTATGATTCTGTCCATCTTCATCTCTCTTTTTGGATTCTGAAATTGTGTATTGGTAATGGAGTTACACTTGTTCTGGTTCATGTGCTGATAATACTGGGAGGTGTGTGTGTGTGTGTATGATTTACAAGAAAAACCGAAAATAACTTCATATTTGTTCGTGTCTCCTCTCATGAAATGTTTATATTTCTTCTGCTTAGTCAAGAAGTTTGTGGAAGTGCTGTAGATTATGCATCATTCAAGAGTCTGTAAAAGAGAAATGAATTTCCGGACATAAATGTGTGACTATAGTGCCTACTCTAATCTCCTTCTGGTTCTCTTGCCTTTATCTCTCCTTATTATGTACTAGGGAGTTCAGTAGCATAGGAAAGTGCGATTTTGAGATCATGTTTCTTGATAGACTTTCCGCATATCATCATCTGAACCCAATATGTGCGACACAAAATCTTTTACCTGTTTAAGAGCTTGAGTTAATCCGCTACGGAAAGCCAACTCCTAGCAACAACTTGACCAGAACATCCATGGATTGTTTCAAACGAATAACAGAAGGTGTTTTAATTTCTTCCGAGCTTGCTCTACGGAAAAGTATACTTAAATTTTCTCATCATTGATGCTTTGATGAATGGAATATTCATTTCTATAAAGAAATAAGTTTTCTTGTAGAATTTTCTTATGTTGTTGCTCGATCAGTTGCTCTTTGATTGTCTTGTTTATGTGACTAATCCCTTGTACTTGGACTCGATGACGTTTTGTATTTCAGGAGAATATTAAACGTTGTGTTTGCATTGTCTATGATCCATCAAGATCCGACCAAGGCGTCTTAGCATTGAAGGCCTTGAAGCTTTCCGATTCTTTCATGGAACTCTACAAGAGTAACAACTTTACTGGAGAGAAGTATGTTCATTCTTGCACTCTCCTTTCCCCCAAGATAATTTTTTTGGACATAGCAAACTTAATATATTGCTGATATTGGTTTATTTCTAGGTTGAGGGAAAAGAATCTTTCATGGGTCGACATCTTTGAAGAGATACCAGTATGCTTCTTATCCACTTTGCTTTTCTCAACAATGTGTAACTATTATCCTTGTATGAGCAGATTTTCAACAATGCAACATTATTTGCTTCTCGATGCCATTTTGCGCTTGTATTAGTTTGAAAGACTGTTGCTTCAGATGTATTTCTCATTATTAGCCCTTTTTGCCCAGCAAGAGGATTCTTTACTTTTTTGATCGGTGTCCTGTTTTAAAGTTAAACTCAATATCTGACGTGTATTTCTTTCCACACTCTTTCATGAGATAAATTTAAGATTCTTTGAGTACATGAAGTGGTACTGCCATCTTGGTTTTAGTCTCTAACCATGAAAACTTCAGACGAGTTATGTTCGTAGTTTCTAGTGAGAGAAAAGTTACAGGAAAAAAGCATGCTTCAGTTTTCTAACACATTTCAATTTTGCCATCTCTTTTGAACAGATTAAAGTTTCAAACTCAGCTCTCATAAGTGCCTTCATGACTGAACTTGAACCTGATACACCTGTAACTCAGGTAGCTTTGTATTTATCTTGGCAGAATTCTCAAACGATCAGATCTAGCTTGACAAATCGTTACTGAATGGTTTCCTTTTCCTTGCGTGTCAGTGTGATTATGAGCGCCTGCAATTGTCAACCAATCCATATTTGGAAAGGAACGTGGAATTTTTGATTGAGTGCATGGATGACTTGTCAATGGAACAGCAAAAGGTTGGTCCTTCTCTTCCTGGGTCAATTTTTCCCTTTCTGTGGAGTGTGTCATATGCTTGGATGTTGCTAACACTGCTACCTGTTTGCAGTTCCAATTTTACTATCGGAACCTTTCCCGTCAACAAGCTCAGCAGCAAGCTTGGCTTCAAAAGAGGAGGTATCCTTCTTTTTTCTTTGGGGACATTTTCAAATGTTTGATCACCTTCTTTACAAGAAACATAATAGCAGATATGATAAGCTTACAGATGATACTAGACCTCGTAAAAATGAACCTGAAACATCCGATATATAACTTAAAAATTGGAGAGGGTGTCCTTTCATTGCTCTAATTCCATTTCTTACTAGGAGCATGGGTAAAGGGTTTTACATTGTAATTGGAAATTGCATCATTGAGGTCCTCTCTGCAACTGCTTAACTTTTTTTTTTGATGAAGTAAGATGTTATATTAACAAAAGCATCAAGAAGATGCATAGTTACAAAAGTTGAGGTGCAAAAATGAAAGAAAAACTAGTCCCTTTACAGTATGTCAATCTAAGACAAGGGAGCTAACAAAGTCCAAAAGATGAGCAGAACTAGTTACAGTAGCTAACTTAATCCAACAAAAAAGATTGAGTAGGCATCTAGCTTTGAGAGAGTGATTTGGAGTTGAGATCCCATCAAAGCATCTACTATTCTTCTCATTCCACAAACACCAAAAAATAACTGCAGGGATCATCAACCAGATCTTCTTGATGGTCTTATCAATTCTCCATCGACTCCAGCTCAGGTGTGCCTGTTTTATGTTTTGTGGCATAACCCATTTGAGGCCAAAAATACAAAAAAACATGTTCCAAAGATCAGTTGTTTTGTGGAAACTGCTTAACTTTTAGTGGGATTAAATTACTTCATAAGATATTTGGTATGTCATGGTGGAGCCCGTTATATATGTAGCATTGACACTGAGACAAATGACAGGCACAATTTGTTGCTGGATATATCCAATACATATGTCACTGCCATATCCAAAGCATATCCAATATATTGCATATAGAATATCTTATGCTTTAGAAAATCGTGTGGATCCATATCAATACAAAAGCCAAGTCCGGAAAGACCTTTAGCCCCATACGTCAGGTATCAGGGTTGCTGTATCAACTCAAAAGCCAAGTGTGAAAAACCTTTACCATGTACGCTTTTGTAAATTTTTGCCTCTTTTACACATAGAAGTCCTAAAGGTGTCCTCGAAGTACAGAGTGTAGGAGATTGATGAATGCACTTCCACATGCCAGCTTATACATAAAAAAGACTACTTGTACATCATAGCAGCCTTTTATCCTAAACTGAATCATGGTTTGCGTTGATTTTCTGGAACTTGGTTTAAAAAAAATAAGGAGGTGAGATACTGATATGTCTACAATAGAATGTTTCAGCAATTGCATAAATATTATGGCAGAACTTTCTTGATGATGAAAATATTATTTGTTCATTAATTTGGTGGTGAGGGGGAAGCCATTACCAGTTGTGACAGCTTGATAGTCGAATTTGCTAATTAGAAGTTTCAGCTTTTGTATGTCTTGGCTGTGGTATGATATATACCTGGTGAAGTCAGCGTTTATTTGGTTTTCTTTTTCAAGAGGTCCTTTCTAATTGATATGTGTTCTGGTTTTTGTTCTCTGCAGGGCTGAGAACATGTCACGCAAAGCTGCTGGAGAAGAGCCGCTACCGGAGGAAGATCCTTCTAATCCCGTCTTTAAGCCAATCCCAGAACCCTCACGATTGGACAGCTTTCTCATAACTAATCAAATAGCAAACTACTGCAACCAGATTAATGGGTGAGTTACTATCTAAAGTGATAATCATTACATGCGTGTTTGAAGCATTGCAGATAGGGACAGTTCATCTGAGGAAAACACAGCCTTCACTTCTTAGCATTGCCAATTTACCAACCCCTTAGATACCCTAGTATTTTAGCTTGGTCAACTTTTATAATTTCAAAAAGGATTTGAAATGCTTCTACTATCATCCTGAGTGAGGTATTCTGGAAGTTCCTGGTCAAATAGAAAATCTAAATATCTCGATATCCTTTTTTGTATCAATAAAAAAAATATGGTGACATAGATTTTCTGTTTGATTTTATTTGCTCTAGCATTTTCTTTGGGACATGGTTTTCACCTTAATTATTCAGTAAAGCCTCTTAAGGAACCGGACCTATTAGGTGTGAGTATTTATTTGGAGTTT
Organism: Nicotiana attenuata; assembly: GCF_001879085.1. NCBI lineage: Eukaryota > Viridiplantae > Streptophyta > Magnoliopsida > Solanales > Solanaceae > Nicotiana > Nicotiana attenuata. The sequence continues at coordinate 79,865 of NW_017672700.1, read as the reverse complement.
TGAGTAGTATCCGCAAAAAGAGAATCATGATTAGTTTGTAGGGAAGGCACATCCAAGGGTGTCGCTTAACGGTCAATAATGTAGGTTAAAACTGCTGAAAACAAAGTTTAAATCACAATAGACATAAGGTGATTTCTTTTCATGTGCCTAAGCTTGGTGGACAGAGTTACTCGATGGAATGTTTGAGTGCGCACAAACTGGCTCGGATACCATCATTAAACCCCCCCCCCCCCTCTAATCCACTTACACACACACACAACAAAAAAAAGGGTTTGTGAGCTGAACTTGTTTGTGAATTGCTTGCAGTGTTGCTGGACAGAGCTTTAGTAGGCTATATTTGATGAAGGCTCTTCACGAGAACTGAGGAAATCTATGTAGTAGGCAAATTTTGTACTCATTTTTTGTCGTTATTTAAACATTTTGAGTTGATATATGAAAATGATGAATTCCTCTGTGTTTGTGTCTCATTCCTTTTTTTTTCTTTCTCCTGCTTCTGCTTATAACCTTCTCTCATTGGCTACAGCCTACATGCTGGAGGAAATTAAAAAAGGTATCATAAGAGTATCATATTCTAGTCCTGATCATCAAACTTAGTACGTTTCTAGTTTCTGAATATTTAAGCATCTAAATTTGAGATGAAATGGATCTAGTCCGTTTTATTTTTGAAAAATCTATCAATCACTCTCATTAAGCGGAAAAGTGCTATAGACATTAGACAGCAAAAAGAATTAAAAAGAACTTGTAATGTGCAAATATTGCCGAAAATTTTGTAAATCATTCTCGGCATTCATACATTTTTTTTAGGTAAATCTGAGGAATAATTGATGTTTATAATAGATATTCACTACTAGTAATTTTCTTATATAAGTGACCGAATTATATTTACTACTAGTAATTTTCTTATATAATATAAGTGACCAAATTGAGTCTTGGTGTAATAGGTAAGGTTGTTGCCATGTGACCAAGAGGTCCGGGTTTGAGCCATGGAAATAACCTCTTACAAAAATACAGAGTAAGGTTGAGTATAATACACCTTTGTGGTTCGGCCCTTCCCCGGACCCCATGTATAGCGAGAACTTAGTGTACCATGATGGTTTTGTTGGACCGAATTATTTAAACCGTTAATGCGTAAAACTTAAATTCCATGTATGCAATACTTTTACACCCGATCTACACAATGGACGAATACAATTGAACCTTCCCACCAATGTAACTTTGCGTTAAAATAGCACGGTCTAGCCAGTTTTCGGACTGGTCATTCAAAAATAGCCAGCGTTTATCAAGTCAATGAAAAATAGCCACTATTTTGCTGCAACAGAGACCGGTCCAGCATAATATACTGGAGTTCGGTGCACCTGTGTATTAACTTTCAGCATATTATGCTGGAACTCTAACACACGGAAAGTTCCAGCATAATATACTGGAGATTCGAGCACTTGTGTATGAACTTCCAGCATATTATACTGGACCATTATACTTTGCTGGAACTCCAGTATATTATGCTGGAGTTCTAGTGTACTTATGCTGGAACTCCATCATATTATGCTGGAGTTCCAGCATACTTATCCTGGAACTCCAGTATAATATGCTGGAGTTCAAGTATACTTATGCTGGAACTCCAGCATAATATACTGGCGTATTTTTCGGGTTTTGAACAGTGTTTTCGCTCAGATTTATCTTTACATAAAAAGTGGCTAAATTTCGATTACTTTTGAAACTAGGCTATTTTTGAACGACCACTTGTAAATCTGGTTATTTTTGAATTTCTCCCTAACTTTGCCCATATCCGAAGGACTCTTTACGTTTAGTTTAAAATATTAAAAAATGACATTAAACTAATCAAGAAAACCAGTGAGGTCTATAACTCTATAAAGAGTTGTCGAATTTTTTCCATAGTTAGTTAACAATTAAAGGAATTTCTATCCAAAGGGGGGGGGGGGGGGGGGGGATTTTCTATCAGAAACATTTGCACTTTTAGTTCCTCAAATATTGAAGAATTAGAATTTTGCTCCTTGTGAAATCTGAATAAGTACATTTGACCTTTAATTAATTAAATGTGCACTTTTGATCCCTTTGTTTATGAATGTTCAAAGATTTTGAGTTATATATCATTACATCATTTGATCATACATATATTATGTTAAGTTTGAGAATTATATAATTCTAAAAGCATTATAAAAAAAGTACAACTCGAAGCACAAAGTATTCCGTATTCATCCAGGGTCCAAGGAAGGGTCGCACCCCAAAGTATTCCTTATACTCTAATGCGAGCTTTAATAGTTGCTTCCACAGCTCGAACCCGTAACTTATAAGTTACAGAAAAAATTAAATTTTCTACTGCTCCATGACTCCTTTAGAAGCAGTTTAACTATACCATATAAATGGACCAAAACACATATTCTAATAAATTGAGGATTTATTTAATATTCTTAATCTTAATCATATATGACAAGAACTAGAATTTATAAACGGCCAAAAGTGATATTATCTCTTACTATTATTCTGAAAATAAAAAGAAATTAAAACTTTGCGCGCGTGGGTCCCTTAATCTTGAAATTTGCGCGCGTGGGTCCCTTAATCTTGATATTTGCGCGCGTGGGTCTGTACCTCCTTATACTAACAATCTTTTACAATCATACCAAAGGTATGGCACAAACCTTCTTGGCCGACATACCATGATTTATAAGAGCATACATCGCTATCATATAACTGCAGATATATACATTGGAAGTGAAAAAAGATCATTTTTTTCTTGCTTTATATTCATCTGGATAAATTTTTAGAGAGAGCTACGGTTTGTTTCACTGACCCAGAGAAGCAAATTCTTTAGGTACATTTCTTTGGAACTCTCTTTTTGCTACTTTTTGTGTTTATAATTAGTTTTGAAATGAAACCCCAGATTTGATTTTAGCTGAATTTTGCCTAATTGGTGACTTGTTTTATGGTTTTATTGGATTTTAGCTTAATTTGCAAGAAAAATGTCATCTTTTTTTCTTTTGATTTGTTCTCTTTTGTTGGGATTCTGAAGTAATTCGCAAGTTAGCAATTTTATAGTGTTTAAATGGGACCCTAGATTCATAGAATTCAATTTCCTTCTGTTGCGTTTTTCGGTGTGTGCCTGGTTTATTGGATTATAGCTGAATTTTGCATAAATTTGTCATTTTTTTCTTTGATTTGCTTTTATTTCTTGGTTGGGGGGAGGAGGAGGTTGGATTTTCTAGTAATTTCCAAGTTAGCAACTTTCATAGTCTCTAAATGCAACTCCAGATTCATAGAATTCAATTTCTTCTTGTTGAGATTTGGGTGTGTGCCTTGTTTTTTTTTT